>NC_081772.1:28559203-28584203 GCF_963082965.1 Carassius carassius
GCCACAACGCAGAGTACTAACCACTATACGATCACGGCGTGCCACTGGCTCAACCAAGACAGCCCCTGGAGCCCGGATACAAGAAGCAGCAGCGGCGTGTTTGTCCATCGAAGAGGGACTGGACATTTCGCAAATAAGTGCGAGGACCGTGAAAAATGCATGGATGCTTTGCCTCATGGCCTTCAGCAAAAAGCGTAGTCGGCAGGATTCGAACCTGCGCGAGGAGACCCCAATGGATTTCTAGTCCATCGCCTTAACCACTCGGCCACGACTACGGGAGTGGACCAATTTCTGCTCAGTTTGTGTCCAACACTGCTGCCTGACCTACTTGCAACCAACCCAGCTCAGTCAGCAAGCGGAGAATGCAAGCTAGCCCTGCAAGCGGGTAAAACAGCGGTCCCACTGAGGAGAAATCAGGCTGCCATGTCTCATCCTATGTAATGGGGTTTTTCAGTACTGGCCCTGGGGACCGACAGCACTGCACAATTGGGAAGTCTGTCTTATTCTACTCACTCTGTGAGCACTCTTTCCTAAAGAGCTGACGATCAGAATCAGGTGTGCCGAACAAGGGAGATGCACTGATCCCCGGGAGCAGGAAGGAACATCGCTCTAGTACAGAGTCAGCAGAAGAGATGGACCGTAGTGATAGCAAGCTGAGGCCTACAAAAAGAAGACTGACCTTCGCCCAAACAGGGACTTGAATTAAGCAGACCACCTTCTGCCATGTTGTGTGTAACACTGCTGCCTGACCTACTTGCAACCTAGCAAGCCGAGATTGTAAGCTAGCCCTTGAAGTGGCTAAAACAGCAGTCCCACTGAGGAGAAATCAGGCTGCCATGTCTCATCCTATGTAATGGGCTTTTTCAGTACTGGCCCTGGGGACCGACAGCACTGCACAAATGGGAGGTCTGTCTTATTCTACTCACTCCGTGAGCACTCTTTCCTAAAGGGCTGACCATCAGGATCATGTGTGCCGAACAAGGAAGATGCACTGACCCCCTGGAGAAGGAAGGAACATCGCTCTAAGAGAAATCAGGCTGCCATGTCTCATCCTATGTAATGACGTTTTTCAGTGCTGGGCCTGGGGACCGACAGCACTGCACAATTCGGAGGTCTGTCTTATTCTACTCACTCTGTGAGCGCGCTTTCCTAACGAGCTGACCATCAGAATCAGGTGTGCCAAACAAGGGAGGTGCACTGATACCCTGGAGCAGGAAGGAACACCGCTCCGGTACAGATTCAGAAGAAGAGATGGACCGTAGTGATAGCAAGGTGACTCCGCCAAAAGCAGACAGACCTTCACCCGAACAGGGACTTGAACCCTGGACCCTCAGATTAAAAGTCTGATGCTCTACCGACTGAGCTCTCCGGGCTCTTGTGGAGAACTGGCTTCTCACCTTTTATAAAGCAGCAGTTTTACAACAAGCTGCCCAGAAGATACGCAGGTGTCACGAGGATGAAATCTAGAAGCAGTTATGGCACAGAGAGCGAAGGACAATAGAAGGCACAATTACCGTCACAGAAATCTAAAGCAATACTGCAAATCCCTCCCGTAGTCGGCAGAGTTCGAACCTGCGTGGGGAGACTCCAATGGATTTCAAGTCCATCGCCTTAACCTCTCGGCCACGACTACGGCTAATGTTAAAAAGCAAGCACCCTTGTCTGGTGGCGCCCTGCACAGGCCAAGCTTCAGAAACAAAATCACGCAGAAAGATGAGGTGGTAAAAAATTTTCAACCTTCCCGTATAATCAACGGCAAGGGGTTGCAGTGACCCGGATTCGAACCGGGTTGCTGAGGCCACAACGCAGAGTACTAACTACTATACGATCACGGCGTGCCACTGGCTCACCCAAGACAGCCCCTGGAGCCCGGATACAAGAAGCAGCAGCGGCGTGTTTGTCCATCGAAGAGAGACTGGACATTTCGCAAATAAGTGCGATGACCGTGAAAAATGCATGGATGCTTTGCCTCATGGCCTTCAGCGTAGTCGGCAGGATTCAAACCTGCGCGGGGAAACCCCAATGGATTTCTAGTCCATCGCCTTAACCACTCAGCCACGACTATGGTAGTAAACCAATTTCTGCTCAGTTTGTGTCCAACACTGCTGTCTGACCTACTTGCAACCAACCCAGCTCAGTCAGCAAGCGGAGATTGCAAGCTAGCCCTGTAAGCGGGTAAAACAGCGGTCCCACTGAGGAGAAATCAGGCTGCCATGTCTCATCCTATGTAATGGGGTTTTTCAGTACTGGCCCTGGGGACCGACATCACTGCACAATTGGGAAGTCTGTCTTATTCTACTCACTCTGTGAGCACTCTTTCCTAAAGAGCTGACAAACAGAATCAGGTGTGCCAAACAAGGGAGATGCACTGATCCCCGGGAGCAGGAAGGAACATCGCTCTAGTACAGAGTCAGCAGAAGAGATGGACCGTAGTGATAGCAAGCTGAGGCCTACAAAAAGAAGACTGACCTTCGCCCAAACAGGGACTTGAATTAAGCAGACCACCTTCTGCCATGTTGTGTGTAACACTGCTGCCTGACCTACTTGCAACCTAGCAAGCCGAGATTGTAAGCTAGCCCTTGAAGTGGCTAAAACAGCAGTCCCACTGAGGAGAAATCAGGCTGCCATGTCTCATCCTATGTAATGGGCTTTTTCAGTACTGGCCCTGGGGACCGACAGCACTGCACAAATGGGAGGTCTGTCTTATTCTACTCACTCCGTGAGCACTCTTTCCTAAAGGGCTGACCATCAGGATCATGTGTGCCGAACAAGGAAGATGCACTGACCCCCTGGAGAAGGAAAGAACATCGCTCTAAGAGAAATCAGGCTGCCATGTCTCATCCTATGTAATGACGTTTTTCAGTGCTGGGCCTGGGGACCGACAGCACTGCACAATTCGGAGGTCTGTCTTATTCTACTCACTCTGTGAGCGCGCTTTCCTAACGAGCTGACCATCAGAATCAGGTGTGCCAAACAAGGGAGGTGCACTGATACCCTGGAGCAGGAAGGAACACCGCTCCGGTACAGATTCAGAAGAAGAGATGGACCGTAGTGATAGCAAGGTGACTCCGCCAAAAGCAGACAGACCTTCACCCAAACAGCGACTTGAACCCTGGACCCTCAGATTAAAAGTCTGATGCTCTACCGACTGAGCTATCCGGGCTCTTGTGGAGAACTGGCTTCTCACCTTTTATAAAGCAGCAGTTTTACAACAAGCTGCCCAGAAGAGACGCAGGTGTCACGAGGATGAAAGCTAGAAGCAGTTATGGCACAGAGAGCGAAGGACAATAGAAGGCACAATTACCGTCACAGAAATCTAAAGCAATACTGCAAATCCCTCCCGTAGTCGGCAGAGTTCGAACCTGCGTGGGGAGACCCCAATGGATTTCAAGTCCATCGCCTTAACCTCTCGGCCACGACTACGGCTAATGTTAAAAAGCAAGCACCCTTGTCTGGTGGCGCCCTGCACAGGCCAAGCTTCAGAAACAAAATCACGCAGAAAGATGAGGTGGTAAAAAATTTCAACCTTCCCGTATACTCAACGGCAAAGGGTTGCCGTGACACGGATTCGAACCGGGGTTGCTGCAGCCACAACGCAGAGTACTAACCACTATACGATCACGGCGTGCCACTGGCTCAACCAAGACAGCCCCTGGAGCCCGGATACAAGAAGCAGCAGCTTCGTGTTTGTCCATCGAAGAGGGACTGGACATTTCGCAAATAAGTGCGAGGACCGTGAAAAATGCATGGATGCTTTGCCTCATGGCCTTCAGCAAAAAGCGTAGTCGGCAGGATTCGAACCTGCGCGAGGAGACCCCAATGGATTTCTAGTCCATCGCCTTAACCACTCGGCCACGACTATGGGAGTGGACCAATTTCTGCTCAGTTTGTGTCCAACACTGCTGCCTGACCACTTGCAACCAACCCAGCTCAGTCAGCAAGCGGAGAATGCAAGCTAGCCCTGCAAGCGGGTAAAACAGCGGTCCCACTGAGGAGAAATCAGGCTGCCATGTCTCATCCTATGTAATGGGGTTTTTCAGTACTGGCGCTGGGGACCGACAGCACTACACAATTGGGAAGTCTGTCTTATTCTACTCACTCTGTGAGCACTCTTTCCTAAAGGGATGACCATCAGAATCAGGTTTGCCGAACAAGGGAGATGCACTGATCCCCGGGAGCAGGAAGGAACATCGCTCTAGTACAGAGTCAGCAGAAGAGATGGACCGTAGTGATAGCAAGCTGAGGCCTACAAAAAGAAGACTGACCTTCGCCCAAACAGGGACTTGAATTGAGCAGACCATCTTCTGCCATGTTGTGTGTAACACTGCTGCCTGACCTACTTGCAACCTAGCAAGCCGAGATTGTAAGCTAGCCCTTGAAGTGGCTAAAACAGCAGTCCCACTGAGGAGAAATCAGGCTGCCATGTCTCATCCTATGTAATGGGCTTTTTCAGTACTGGCCCTGGGGACCGACAGCACTGCACAAATGGTTAATGAGTGAGTGAAGTGACATTCAGCCAAGTATGGTGACCCATACTCAGAATTTGTGCTCTGCATTTAACCCATCTGAAATGCACACACACAGAGCAATGAACACACACACACTGTGAGCACACACCCGGAGCAGTGGGCAGCCATTTATGCTGCGGCACCCAGGGAGCAGTTGGGGGTTCAATGCCTTGCTCAAGGGAACCTAAGTCGTGGTATTGAAGGTGGAGAGAGAACTGTACATGCACTCCCCCCACCCACAATTCCTGCCGGCCCGGGACTCGAACTCACAACCTTTCGATTGGGAGTCTGACTCTCTAACCATTAGGCCACGACTCCCCACATGGGAGGTCTGTCTTATTCTACTCACTCCGTGAGCACTCTTTCCTAAAGGGCTGACCATCAGAATCATGTGTGCCGAACAAGGAAGATGCACTGACCCCCTGGAGAAGGAAGGAACATCGCTCTAAGAGAAATCAGGCTGCCATGTCTCATCCTATGTAATGACGTTTTTCAGTGCTGGGCCTGGGGACCGACAGCACTGCACAATTCGGAGGTCTGTCTTATTCTACTCACTCTGTGAGCGCGCTTTCCTAACGAGCTGACCATCAGAATCAGGTGTGCCAAACAAGGGAGGTGCACTGATACCCTGGAGCAGGAAGGAACACCGCTCCGGTACAGATTCAGAAGAAGAGATGGACCGTAGTGATAGCAAGGTGACTCCGCCAAAAGCAGACAGACCTTCACCCGAACAGGGACTTGAACCCTGGACCCTCAGATTAAAAGTCTGATGCTCTACCGACTGAGCTATCCGGGCTCTTGTGGAGAACTGGCTTCTCACCTTTTATAAAGCAGCAGTTTTACAACAAGCTGCCCAGAAGATACGCAGGTGTCACGAGGATGAAAGCTAGAAGCAGTTATGGCACAGAGAGCGAAGGACAATAGAAGGCACAATTACCGTCACAGAAATCTAAAGCAATACTGCAAATCCCTCCCGTAGTCGGCAGAGTTCGAACCTGCGTGGGGAGACCCCAATGGATTTCTAGTCCATCGCCTTAACCTCTCGGCCACGACTACGGCTAATGTTAAAAAGCAAGCACCCTTGTCTGGTGGCGCCCTGCACAGGCCAAGCTTCAGAAACAAAATCACGCAGAAAGATGAGGTGGTAAAAAATTTCAACCTTCCCGTATACTCAACGGCAAAGGGTTGCCGTGACGCGGATTCGAACCGGGGTTGCTGCAGCCACAACGCAGAGTACTAACCACTATACGATCACGGCGTGCCACTGGCTCAACCAAGACAGCCCCTGGAGCCCGGATACAAGAAGCAGCAGCGGCGTGTTTGTCCATCGAAGAGGGACTGGACATTTCGCAAATAAGTGCGAGGACCGTGAAAAATGCATGGATGCTTTGCCTCATGGCCTTCAGCAAAAAGCGTAGTCGGCAGGATTCGAACCTGCGCGAGGAGACCCCAATGGATTTCTAGTCCATCGCCTTAACCACTCGGCCACGACTACGGGAGTGGACCAATTTCTGCTCAGTTTGTGTCCAACACTGCTGCCTGACCTACTTGCAACCAACCCAGCTCAGTCAGCAAGCGGAGAATGCAAGCTAGCCCTGCAAGCGGGTAAAACAGCGGTCCCACTGAGGAGAAATCAGGCTGCCATGTCTCATCCTATGTAATGGGGTTTTTCAGTACTGGCCCTGGGGACCGACAGCACTGCACAATTGGGAAGTCTGTCTTATTCTACTCACTCTGTGAGCACTCTTTCCTAAAGAGCTGACGATCAGAATCAGGTGTGCCGAACAAGGGAGATGCACTGATCCCCGGGAGCAGGAAGGAACATCGCTCTAGTACAGAGTCAGCAGAAGAGATGGACCGTAGTGATAGCAAGCTGAGGCCTACAAAAAGAAGACTGACCTTCGCCCAAACAGGGACTTGAATTAAGCAGACCACCTTCTGCCATGTTGTGTGTAACACTGCTGCCTGACCTACTTGCAACCTAGCAAGCCGAGATTGTAAGCTAGCCCTTGAAGTGGCTAAAACAGCAGTCCCACTGAGGAGAAATCAGGCTGCCATGTCTCATCCTATGTAATGGGCTTTTTCAGTACTGGCCCTGGGGACCGACAGCACTGCACAAATGGGAGGTCTGTCTTATTCTACTCACTCCGTGAGCACTCTTTCCTAAAGGGCTGACCATCAGGATCATGTGTGCCGAACAAGGAAGATGCACTGACCCCCTGGAGAAGGAAGGAACATCGCTCTAAGAGAAATCAGGCTGCCATGTCTCATCCTATGTAATGACGTTTTTCAGTGCTGGGCCTGGGGACCGACAGCACTGCACAATTCGGAGGTCTGTCTTATTCTACTCACTCTGTGAGCGCGCTTTCCTAACGAGCTGACCATCAGAATCAGGTGTGCCAAACAAGGGAGGTGCACTGATACCCTGGAGCAGGAAGGAACACCGCTCCGGTACAGATTCAGAAGAAGAGATGGACCGTAGTGATAGCAAGGTGACTCCGCCAAAAGCAGACAGACCTTCACCCGAACAGGGACTTGAACCCTGGACCCTCAGATTAAAAGTCTGATGCTCTACCGACTGAGCTATCCGGGCTCTTGTGGAGAACTGGCTTCTCACCTTTTATAAAGCAGCAGTTTTACAACAAGCTGCCCAGAAGATACGCAGGTGTCACGAGGATGAAATCTAGAAGCAGTTATGGCACAGAGAGCGAAGGACAATAGAAGGCACAATTACCGTCACAGAAATCTAAAGCAATACTGCAAATCCCTCCCGTAGTCGGCAGAGTTCGAACCTGCGTGGGGAGACTCCAATGGATTTCAAGTCCATCGCCTTAACCTCTCGGCCACGACTACGGCTAATGTTAAAAAGCAAGCACCCTTGTCTGGTGGCGCCCTGCACAGGCCAAGCTTCAGAAACAAAATCACGCAGAAAGATGAGGTGGTAAAAAATTTTCAACCTTCCCGTATAATCAACGGCAAGGGGTTGCAGTGACCCGGATTCGAACCGGGTTGCTGAGGCCACAACGCAGAGTACTAACTACTATACGATCACGGCGTGCCACTGGCTCACCCAAGACAGCCCCTGGAGCCCGGATACAAGAAGCAGCAGCGGCGTGTTTGTCCATCGAAGAGAGACTGGACATTTCGCAAATAAGTGCGATGACCGTGAAAAATGCATGGATGCTTTGCCTCATGGCCTTCAGCGTAGTCGGCAGGATTCAAACCTGCGCGGGGAAACCCCAATGGATTTCTAGTCCATCGCCTTAACCACTCAGCCACGACTATGGTAGTAAACCAATTTCTGCTCAGTTTGTGTCCAACACTGCTGTCTGACCTACTTGCAACCAACCCAGCTCAGTCAGCAAGCGGAGATTGCAAGCTAGCCCTGTAAGCGGGTAAAACAGCGGTCCCACTGAGGAGAAATCAGGCTGCCATGTCTCATCCTATGTAATGGGGTTTTTCAGTACTGGCCCTGGGGACCGACATCACTGCACAATTGGGAAGTCTGTCTTATTCTACTCACTCTGTGAGCACTCTTTCCTAAAGAGCTGACAAACAGAATCAGGTGTGCCAAACAAGGGAGATGCACTGATCCCCGGGAGCAGGAAGGAACATCGCTCTAGTACAGAGTCAGCAGAAGAGATGGACCGTAGTGATAGCAAGCTGAGGCCTACAAAAAGAAGACTGACCTTCGCCCAAACAGGGACTTGAATTAAGCAGACCACCTTCTGCCATGTTGTGTGTAACACTGCTGCCTGACCTACTTGCAACCTAGCAAGCCGAGATTGTAAGCTAGCCCTTGAAGTGGCTAAAACAGCAGTCCCACTGAGGAGAAATCAGGCTGCCATGTCTCATCCTATGTAATGGGCTTTTTCAGTACTGGCCCTGGGGACCGACAGCACTGCACAAATGGGAGGTCTGTCTTATTCTACTCACTCCGTGAGCACTCTTTCCTAAAGGGCTGACCATCAGGATCATGTGTGCCGAACAAGGAAGATGCACTGACCCCCTGGAGAAGGAAAGAACATCGCTCTAACAGAAATCAGGCTGCCATGTCTCATCCTATGTAATGACGTTTTTCAGTGCTGGGCCTGGGGACCGACAGCACTGCACAATTCGGAGGTCTGTCTTATTCTACTCACTCTGTGAGCGCGCTTTCCTAACGAGCTGACCATCAGAATCAGGTGTGCCAAACAAGGGAGGTGCACTGATACCCTGGAGCAGGAAGGAACACCGCTCCGGTACAGATTCAGAAGAAGAGATGGACCGTAGTGATAGCAAGGTGACTCCGCCAAAAGCAGACAGACCTTCACCCAAACAGCGACTTGAACCCTGGACCCTCAGATTAAAAGTCTGATGCTCTACCGACTGAGCTATCCGGGCTCTTGTGGAGAACTGGCTTCTCACCTTTTATAAAGCAGCAGTTTTACAACAAGCTGCCCAGAAGAGACGCAGGTGTCACGAGGATGAAAGCTAGAAGCAGTTATGGCACAGAGAGCGAAGGACAATAGAAGGCACAATTACCGTCACAGAAATCTAAAGCAATACTGCAAATCCCTCCCGTAGTCGGCAGAGTTCGAACCTGCGTGGGGAGACCCCAATGGATTTCAAGTCCATCGCCTTAACCTCTCGGCCACGACTACGGCTAATGTTAAAAAGCAAGCACCCTTGTCTGGTGGCGCCCTGCACAGGCCAAGCTTCAGAAACAAAATCACGCAGAAAGATGAGGTGGTAAAAAATTTCAACCTTCCCGTATACTCAACGGCAAAGGGTTGCCGTGACACGGATTCGAACCGGGGTTGCTGCAGCCACAACGCAGAGTACTAACCACTATACGATCACGGCGTGCCACTGGCTCAACCAAGACAGCCCCTGGAGCCCGGATACAAGAAGCAGCAGCTTCGTGTTTGTCCATCGAAGAGGGACTGGACATTTCGCAAATAAGTGCGAGGACCGTGAAAAATGCATGGATGCTTTGCCTCATGGCCTTCAGCAAAAAGCGTAGTCGGCAGGATTCGAACCTGCGCGAGGAGACCCCAATGGATTTCTAGTCCATCGCCTTAACCACTCGGCCACGACTATGGGAGTGGACCAATTTCTGCTCAGTTTGTGTCCAACACTGCTGCCTGACCACTTGCAACCAACCCAGCTCAGTCAGCAAGCGGAGAATGCAAGCTAGCCCTGCAAGCGGGTAAAACAGCGGTCCCACTGAGGAGAAATCAGGCTGCCATGTCTCATCCTATGTAATGGGGTTTTTCAGTACTGGCGCTGGGGACCGACAGCACTGCACAATTGGGAAGTCTGTCTTATTCTACTCACTCTGTGAGCACTCTTTCCTAAAGGGATGACCATCAGAATCAGGTTTGCCGAACAAGGGAGATGCACTGATCCCCGGGAGCAGGAAGGAACATCGCTCTAGTACAGAGTCAGCAGAAGAGATGGACCGTAGTGATAGCAAGCTGAGGCCTACAAAAAGAAGACTGACCTTCGCCCAAACAGGGACTTGAATTGAGCAGACCATCTTCTGCCATGTTGTGTGTAACACTGCTGCCTGACCTACTTGCAACCTAGCAAGCCGAGATTGTAAGCTAGCCCTTGAAGTGGCTAAAACAGCAGTCCCACTGAGGAGAAATCAGGCTGCCATGTCTCATCCTATGTAATGGGCTTTTTCAGTACTGGCCCTGGGGACCGACAGCACTGCACAAATGGTTAATGAGTGAGTGAAGTGACATTCAGCCAAGTATGGTGACCCATACTCAGAATTTGTGCTCTGCATTTAACCCATCTGAAATGCACACACACAGAGCAATGAACACACACACACTGTGAGCACACACCCGGAGCAGTGGGCAGCCATTTATGCTGCGGCACCCAGGGAGCAGTTGGGGGTTCAATGCCTTGCTCAAGGGAACCTAAGTCGTGGTATTGAAGGTGGAGAGAGAACTGTACATGCACTCCCCCCACCCACAATTCCTGCCGGCCCGGGACTCGAACTCACAACCTTTCGATTGGGAGTCCGACTCTCTAACCATTAGGCCACGACTCCCCACATGGGAGGTCTGTCTTATTCTACTCACTCCGTGAGCACTCTTTCCTAAAGGGCTGACCATCAGAATCATGTGTGCCGAACAAGGAAGATGCACTGACCCCCTGGAGAAGGAAGGAACATCGCTCTAAGAGAAATCAGGCTGCCATGTCTCATCCTATGTAATGACGTTTTTCAGTGCTGGGCCTGGGGACCGACAGCACTGCACAATTCGGAGGTCTGTCTTATTCTACTCACTCTGTAAGCGCGCTTTCCTAAGGAGCTGACCATCAGAATCAGGTGTGCCAAACAAGGGAGGTGCACTGATACCCTGGAGCAGGAAGGAACACCGCTCCGGTACAGATTCAGAAGAAGAGATGGACCGTAGTGATAGCAAGGTGACTCCGCCAAAAGCAGACAGACCTTCACCCAAACAGGGACTTGAACCCTGGACCCTCAGATTAAAAGTCTGATGCTCTACCGACTGAGCTATCCGGGCTCTTGTGGAGAACTGTCTTCTCACCTTTTATAAAGCAGCAGTTTTACAACAAGCTGCCCAGAAGAGACGCAGGTGTCACGAGGATGAAAGCTAGAAGCAGTTATGGCACAGAGAGCGAAGGACAATAGAAGGCACAATTACCGTCACAGAAATCTAAAGCAATACTGCAAATCCCTCCCGTAGTCGGCAGAGTTCGAACCTGCGTGGGGAGACCCCAATGGATTTCAAGTCCATCGCCTTAACCTCTCGGCCACGACTACGGCTAATGTTAAAAAGCAAGCACCCTTGTCTGGTGGCGCCCTGCACAGGCCAAGCTTCAGAAACAAAATCACGCAGAAAGATGAGGTGGTAAAAAATGTTCAACCTTCCCGTATAATCAACGGCAAAGGGTTGCCGTGACACGGATTCGAACCGGGGTTGCTGCGGCCACAACGCAGAGTACTAACCGCTATACGATCACGGCGTGCCACTGGCTCACCCAAGACAGCCCCTGGAGCCCGGATACAAGAAGCAGCAGCGGCGTGTTTGTCCATCGAAGAGAGACTGGACATTTCGCAAATAAGTGCGAGGACCGTGAAAAATGCATGGATGCTTTGCCTCATGGCCTTCAGCGTAGTCGGCAGGATTCAAACCTGCGCGGGGAAACCCCAATGGAGTTCTAGTCCATCGCCTTAACCACTCAGCCACGACTATGGTAGTAAACCAATTTCTGCTCAGTTTGTGTCCAACACTGCTGTCTGACCTACTTGCAACCAACCCAGCTCAGTCAGCAAGCGGAGATTGCAAGCTAGCCCTGCAAGCGGGTAAAACAGCGGTCCCACTGAGGAGAAATCAGGCTGCCATGTCTCATCCTATGTAATGGGGTTTTTCAGTACTGGCCCTGGGGACCGACAGCACTGCACAATTGGGAAGTCTGTCTTATTCTACTCACTCTGTGAGCACTCTTTCCTAAAGAGCTGACGATCAGAATCAGGTGTGCCAAACAAGGGAGATGCACTGATCCCCGGGAGCAGGAAGGAACATCGCTCTAGTACAGAGTCAGCAGAAGAGATAGACCGTAGTGATAGCAAGCTGAGGCCTACAAAAAGAAGACTGACCTTCGCCCAAACAGGGACTTGAATTAAGCAGACCACCTTCTGCCATGTTGTGTGTAACACTGCTGCCTGACCTACTTGCAACCTAGCAAGCCGAGATTGTAAGCTAGCCCTTGAAGTGGCTAAAACAGCAGTCCCACTGAGGAGAAATCAGGCTGCCATGTCTCATCCTATGTAATGGGCTTTTTCAGTACTGGCCCTGGGGACCGACAGCACTGCACAAATGGGAGGTCTGTCTTATTCTACTCACTCCGTGAGCACTCTTTCCTAAAGGGCTGACCATCAGGATCATGTGTGCCGAACAAGGAAGATGCACTGACCCCCTGGAGAAGGAAGGAACATCGCTCTAAGAGAAATCAGGCTGCCATGTCTCATCCTATGTAATGACGTTTTTCAGTGCTGGGCCTGGGGACCGACAGCACTGCACAGTTCGGAGGTCTGTCTTATTCTACTCACTCTGTGAGCACGCTTTCCTAACGAGCTGACCATCAGAATCAGGTGTGCCAAACAAGGGAGGTGCACTGATACCCTGGAGCAGGAAGGAACACCGCTCCGGTACAGATTCAGAAGAAGAGATGGACCGTAGTGATAGCATGGTGACTCCGCCAAAAGCAGACAGACCTTCACCCAAACAGGGACTTGAACCCTAGACCCTCAGATTAAAAGTCTGATGCTCTACCGACTGAGCTATCCGGGCTCTTGTGGAGAACTGGCTTCTCACCTTTTATAAAGCAGCAGTTTTACAACAAGCTGCCCAGAAGAGACGCAGGTGTCACGAGGATGAAAGCTAGAAGCAGTTATGGCACAGAGAGCGAAGGACAATAGAAGGCACAATTACCGTCACAGAAATCTAAAGCAATACTGCAAATCCCTCCCGTAGTCGGCAGAGTTCGAACCTGCGCGGGGAGACCCCAATGGATTTCAAGTCCATCGCCTTAACCTCTCGGCCACGACTACGCCTAATGTTAAAAAGCAAGCGCCCTTGTCTGGTGGCGCCCTGCACAGGCCAAGCTTCAGAAACAAAATCACGCAGAAAGATGAGGTGGTAAAAAATTTCAACCTTCCCGTATACTCAACGGCAAAGGGTTGCCGTGACGCGGATTCGAACCGGGGTTGCTGCAGCCACAACGCAGAGTACTAACCACTATACGATCACGGCGTGCCACTGGCTCAACCAAGACAACCCCTGGAGCCCGGATACAAGAAGCAGCAGCGGCGTGTTTGTCCATCGAAGAGGGACTGGACATTTCGCAAATAAGTGCGAGGACCGTGAAAAATGCATGGATGCTTTGCCTCATGGCCTTCAGCAAAAAGCGTAGTCGGCAGGATTCGAACCTGCGCGGGGAGACCCCAATGGATTTCTAGTCCATCGCCTTAACCACTCGGTCACGACTACGGGAGTGGACCAATTTCTGCTCAGTTTGTGTCCAACACTGCTGCCTGACCTACTTGTAACCAACCCAGCTCAGTCAGCAAGCGGAGAATGCAAGCTAGCCCTGCAAGCGGGTAAAACAGCGGTCCCACTGAGGAGAAATCAGGCTGCCATGTCTCATCCTATGTAATGACGTTTTTCAGTGCTGGGCCTGGGGACCGACAGCACTGCACAATTCGGAGGTCTGTCTTATTCTACTCACTCTGTGAGCGCGCTTTCCTAACGAGCTGACCATCAGAATCAGGTGTGCCAAACAAGGGAGGTGCACTGATACCCTGGAGCAGGAAGGAACACCGCTCCGGTACAGATTCAGAAGAAGAGATGGACCGTAGTGATAGCAAGGTGACTCCGCCAAAAGCAGACAGACCTTCACCCGAACAGGGACTTGAACCCTGGACCTTCAGATTAAAAGTCTGATGCTCTACCGACTGAGCTATCCGGGCTTTTGTGGAGAACTGGCTTCTCACCTTTTATAAAGCAGCAGTTTTACAACAAGCTGCCCAGAAGAGACGCAGGTGTCACGAGGATGAAAGCTAGAAGCAGTTATGGCACAGAGAGCGAAGGACAATAGAAGGCACAATTACCGTCACAGAAATCTAAAGCAATACTGCAAATCCCTCCCGTAGTCGGCAGAGTTCGAACCTGCGTGGGGAGACCCCAATGGATTTCAAGTCCATCGCCTTAACCTCTCGGCCACGACTACGGCTAATGTTAAAAAGCAAGCACTCTTGTCTGGTGGCGCCCTGCACAGGCCAAGCTTCAGAAACAAAATCACGCAGAAAGATGAGGTGGTAAAAAATTTTCAACCTTCCCGTATAATCAACGGCAAGGGGTTGCCATGACCCGGATTCGAACCGGGTTGCTGATGCCACAACGCAGAGTACTAACTACTATACGATCACGGCGTGCCACTGGCTCACCCAAGACAGCCCCTGGAGCCCGGATACAAGAAGCAGCAGCGGCATGTTTGTCCATCGAAGAGGGACTGGACATTTCGCAAATAAGTGCGAGGACCATGAAAAATGAATGGATGCTTTGCCTCATGGCCTTCAGCAAACAGCGTTGTCGGCAGGATTCGAACCTGCGCGGGGAGACCCCAATGGATTTCTAGTCCATCGCCTTAAGCACTCGGCCACGACTACGGCAGTAGACCAATTTCTGCTCAGTTTGTGTCCAACACTGCTGCCTGACCTACTTGCAACCAACCCAGCTCAGTCAGCAAGCGGAGATTGCAAGCTAGCCCTGCAAGCGGGTAAAACAGCGGTCCCACTGAGGAGAAATCAGCCTGCCATGTCTCATCCTATGTAATGGGGTTTTCAGTACTGGCCCTGGGGACCGACAGCACTGCACAATTGGGAAGTCTGTCTTATTCTACTCACTCCATGAACACTCTTTCCTAAAGGGCTGACCATCAGAATCAGGTTTGCCGAAAAAAGGGAGATGCACTGATCCCCGGGAGCAGAAAGGAACATCGCTCTAGTACAGAGTCAGCAGAAGAGATGGACCCGTAGTGATAGCAAGCTGAGCCCTCCAAAAAGTAGACTGACCTTCGCCCAAACAGGGACTTGAATTAAGCAGACTACCTTCTGCCCTGTTGTGTGTCACATTGCTGCCTGACCTACTTGCAACCTAGCAAGCCGAGATTGTAAGCTAGCACTGGAAGCGGGTAAAACAGCAGTCCCACTGAGGAGAAATCAGGCTGCCATGTCTCATCCTATGTAATGGGGTTTTTCAGTGCTGGGCCTGGGGACCGACAGCACTGCACAATTCGGAGATCTGTCTTATTCTACTCACTCTGTGAGCGCGCTTTCCTAACGAGCTGACCATCAGAATCAGGTGTGCCAAACAAGGGAGGTGCACTGATACCCTGGAGCAGGAAGGAACACCGCTCCAGTACAGATTCAGAAGAAGAGATGGACCATAGTGATAGCAAGGTGACTCCGCCAAAAGCAGACAGACTTTCACCCTAACAGGGATTTGAACCCTGGACCCTCAGATTAAAAGACTGATGCTCTACCGACTGAGCTATCCGGGTTCTTGTGGAGCACTGGCTTCTCACCTTTTATAAATCAGCAATTATACAACAAGCTCCCCAGAAGAGACGTAGGTGTCACGAGGATGAAAGCTAGAAGCAGTTATGGCACAGAGAGCGAAGGACCATAGATGGCACAATTACAGTCACAGAAAGCTAAAGCAATACTGCAAATCCTTCCGGAAATGGGAAGAGTTCGAACCTGCGTAGGGAGACCCCAATCTATTTCAAGTCCATCGCCTTAACCTCTCGGCCACGACTACGCCTAATGTTAGAAAGCAAGTCCCCTTGTCTGATGGCGCCCTGCACAGGCCAAGCTTCAGAAACAAAATCACGCAGAAAGATGAGGTGGTAAAAAATTTTCAACCTTCCCGTATACTCAACGGCAAAGGGTTGCCGTGACCCAGATTCATCATCGAAGAGGGACTGGACATTTCGCAAATAAGTGCGAGGACCATGAAAAATGCATGGATGCTTTGCCTCATGGCCTTCAGCAAACAGCATAGTCTGCAGGATTCGAACCTGCGTGGGGAGACCCCAATGGATTTCTAGTCCATCACCTTAACCACTCGGCCAAGACTACGGCAGTAAACCAATTTCTGCTCAGTTAGTGTCCAACACTGCTGCCTGACCTACTTGCAACCAACCCAGCTCAGTCAGCAAGCGGAGATTGCAAGCTAGCCCTGCAAGCGGGTAAAACAACGGTCCCACTAAGGAGATATCAGCCTGCCATGTCTCATCCTATGTAATGGGGTTTATCAGTACTGACCCTGGGGACCGACAGCACTGCACAATTGGGAAGTCTGTCTTATTCTACTCACTCTGTGAGCACTCTTTCCTAAAGGGCTGACCATCAGAATCAGGTGTGCCGAACAAGGGAGATGCACTGATCCCCGGGAGCAGGAAGGAACATCGCTCTAGTACAGAGTCAGCAGATGAGATGGACCGTAGTGATAGCAAGCTGAGGCCTACAAAAAGAAGACTGACCTTCGCCCAAACAGGGACTTGCATTAAGCAGACCACCTTCTGCCCTGTTGTGTGTCACATTGCTGCCTGACCTACTTAAAACCTAGCAAGCCGAGATTGTAAGCTAGCCCTGGAAGCGGGTAAAACAGCAGTCCCACTGAGGAGAAATCAGGCTGTCATGTCTCATCCTATGTAATGGGGTTTTTCAGTTCTGGGCCTGGGGACCGACAGCACTGCACAATTCGGAGGTCTGTCTTATTCTACTCACTCTGTGAGCGCGCTTTCCTAACGAGCTGACCATCAGAATCAGGTGTGCCAAACAAGGGAGGTGCACTGATACCCTGGAGCAGGAAGGAACACCGCTCCAGTACAGAAGAAGAGATGGACCATAGTGATAGCAAGGTGACTCTGCCAAAGGCAGACAGATCTTCGCCCGAACAGGGACTTGAACCCTGGACCCTCAGATTAAAAGTCTTATGCTCTACCAACTGAGCTATCCAGGCTCTCGTGGAGCACTGGCTTCTCACCTTTAATAAAGCAGCTGTTTTACAACAAGCTGCCTAGAAGAGACGCAGGTGTCACGAGGATGAAAGCTAGAAGCAGTTATGGCACAGAGAGCGAAGGACCACAGAAAGCACAATTATCGTCACAGAAAGCTAAAGCAATACTGCAAAGCCCTCCCGTAGTCGGCAGAGCTCGAACCTGCGCAGGGAGACCCCAATGGATTTCAAGTCCATCGCCTTTACCTCTCGGCCACGACTACACCTAATGTTAGAAAGCAAAATGTTAGAAAGCTTGTTGTACAATTGCCTTCAGCAAACAGCGGAGTCGGCAGGATTCGAACCTGCGCGGGGAGACCCCAATGGATTTCTAATCCATCGCCTTAACCACTCGGCCACGACTACGGGAGTAGACAAATTTCTGCTCAGTTTGTGTCCAACACTGCTGCCTGACCTACATGCAACCAACCCAGCTCAGTCAGCAAGCGGAGATTGCAAGCTAGCCCTGCAAGCGGGTAAAACAGCGTTCCCACTGAGGAGAAATCAGCCTGCCATGTCTCATCCTATGTAATGGGGTTTTTCAGTACTGACCCTGGGGACCGACAGCACTGCACAATTGGGAAGTCTGTCTTATTCTACTCACTCTGTGAGCACTCTTTCCTAAAGGGCTGACCATCAGAATCAGGTGTGCCGAACAAGGGAGATGCACTGATCCCCGGGAGCAGGAAGGAACATTGCTCTAATACAGAGTCAGCAGAAGAGATGGACCGTAGTGATAGCAAGCTGAGGCCTACAAAAAGAAGACTGACCTTCGCCCAAACAGGGACTTGAATT
Organism: Carassius carassius; assembly: GCF_963082965.1. NCBI lineage: Eukaryota > Metazoa > Chordata > Actinopteri > Cypriniformes > Cyprinidae > Carassius > Carassius carassius. The sequence goes on from NC_081772.1 coordinate 28,577,094, forward strand.
AAGCAGACCACCTTCTGCCATGTTGTGTGTAACACTGCTGCCTGACCTACTTGCAACCTAGCAAGAGGAGATTGTAAGCTAGCCCTGGAAGCGGCTAAAACAGCAGTCCCACTGAGGAGAAATCAGGCTGCCATGTCTCATCCTATGTAATGGGGTTTTTCAGTACTGGCCCTGGGGACCGACAGCACTGCACAAATGGGAGGTCTTTCTTATTCTACTCACTCCGTGAGCACTCTTTCCTAAAGGGCTGACCATCAGAATCATGTGTGCCGAACAAGGGAGATGCACTGATCCCCGGGAGAAGGAAGGAACATCGCTCTAATACAGAGTCAGCAGAAGAGATGGACCCGTAGTGATAGCAAGCTGAGGCCTCCAAAAAGTAGACTGACCTTCGCCCAAACAGGGACTTGAATTAAGCAGACCACCTTCTGCCCTGTTGTGTGTCACATTGCTGCCTGACCTACTTGCAACCTAGCAAGCCGAGATTGTAAGCTAGCCCTGGAAGCGGGTAAAACAGCAGTCCCACTGAGGAGAAATCAGGCTGCCATGTCTCATCCTATGTAATGGGGTTTTTCAGTGCTGGGCCTGGGGACCGACAGCACTGCACAATTCGGAGGTCTGTCTTATTCTACTCACTGTGTGAGCGCGCTTTCCTAACGAGCTGACCATCAGAATCAGGTGTGCCAAACAAGGGAGGTGCACTGATACCCTGGAGCAGGAAGGAACACCGCTCCAGTACAGATTCAGAAGAAGAGATGGACCGTAGTGATAGCAAGGTGACTCCGCCAAAAGCAGATAGACCTTCACCCTAACAGGGACTTGAATCCTGGACCCTCAGATTAAAAGTCTGATGCTCTACCAACTGAGCTATCCAGGCTCTTGTGGAGCACTGGCTTCTCACCTTTTATAAAGCAGCAATTTTACAACAAGCTGCCCAGAAGAGACGCAGGTGTCACAAGGATGAAAGCTAGAAATAGTTATGGCACAGAGAGCGAAGGACCATAGATGGCACAATTACAGTCACAGAAAGCTAAAGCAATACTGCAAATCCCTCCCGTAGTCGGCAGAGTTCGAACCTGCGCAGGGAGACCCCAATGGATTTCAAGTCCATCGCCTTAACCTTTCGGCCACGACTACGCCTAATGTTTGAAAGCAAGCCCCCTTATCTGATGGCGCCCTGCACAGGCCAAGCTTCAGAAACAAAATCACGCAGAAAGATGAGGTGGTAAAACATTTTCAACCTTCCAGTATACTCAACGGCAAAGGGTTGCCGTGACCCTGATTCGAACCGCGGTTGCTGCGGCCACAACGCAGAATATTAACCACTATACGATCACAGCGTGCCACTGGCTCACCCAAGAGAACCCCTGGAGCCCGGATACAAGAAGCAGCAGCGGCATGTTTGTCCATCGAAGAGGGACTGGACATTTCGCAAATAAGTGCGAGGACCATGAAAAATGAATGGATGCTTTGCCTCATGGCCTTCAGCAAACAGTTTAGTCGGCAGGATTTGAACTTGCGAGGGGAGACCCCAATGGATTTCTAGTCCATCGCCTTAACCACTCGGCCACGACTACGGGAGTAGACCAATTTCTGCTCAGTTTGTGTCCAACACTGCTGCCTGACCTACTTGCAACCAACCCAGCTCAGTCAGCAAGCGGAGATTGCAAGATAGCCCTGCAAGCGGGTAAAACAGCGGTCCCACTGAGGAGAAATAAGCCTGCCATGTCTCATCCTATGTAATGGGGTTTTTCAGTACTGACCCTGGGGACCGACAGCACTGCACAATTGGGAAGTCTGTCTTATTCTACTCACTCTGTGAGCACTCTTTCCTAAAGGGCTGACCATCAGAATCAGGTGTGCCGAACAAGGGAGATGCACTGATCCCCGGGAGCATGAAGGAACATCGCTCTAGTACAGAGTCAGCAGATGAGATGGACCGTAGTGATAGCAAGCTGAGGCCTACAAAAAGAAGACTGACCTTCGCCCAAACGGGGACTTGAATTAAGCAGACCACCTTCTGCAATGTTGTGTGTAACACTGCTGCCTGACCTACATGCAACCTAGCAAGCGGAGATTGTAAGCTAGCCCTGGAAGCGGCTAAAACAGCAGTCCCACTGAGGAGAAATCAGGCTGCCATGTCTCATCCTATGTAATGGGGTTTTTCAGTACTGGCCCTGGGGACCGACAGCACTGCACAAATGGGAGGTCTGTCTTATTTTACTCACTCCGTGAGCACTCTTTCCTAAAGGGCTGACCATCAGAATCATGTGTGCCGAACAAGGGAGATGCACTGATCCCCGGGAGAAGGAAGGAACATCGCTCTAATACAGAGTCAGCAGAAGAGATGGACCCGTAGTGATAGCAAGCTGAGGCCTCCAAAAAGTAGACTGACCTTCGCCCAAACAGGGACTTGAATTAAGCAGACCACCTTCTGCCCTGTTGTGTGTCACATTGCTGCCTGACCTACTTGCAACCTAGCAAGCCGAGATTGTAAGCTAGCCCTGGAAGCAGGTAAAACAGCAGTCCCACTGAGGAGAAATCAGGCTGCCATGTCTCATCCTATGTAATGGGGTTTTTCAGTGCTGGGCCTGGGGACCGACAGCACTGCACAATTCGGAGGTCTGTGTTATTCTACTCACTCTGTGAGCGCGCTTTGCTAACGAGCTGACCATCAGAATCAGGTGTGCCAAACAAGGGAGGTGCACTGATACCCTGGAGCAGGAAGGAACACCGCTCCAGTACAGATTCAGAAGAAGAGATGGACCGTAGTGATAGCAAGGTGACTCCGCCAAAAGCAGATAGACCTTCACCCTAACAGGGACTTGAATCCTGGACCCTCAGATTAAAAGTCTTATGCTCTACCGACTCTTCTCAAGCTGGGGAACAATAGTCTGTTTGAGGAGGGGGAGAAGGAAAAAGAAGGGGAAGAAGGAGAAGAAGGAAAAAGAAAGAAAAAGAGAAGGAAAAAAAGAAAAAGGAAAGGAAAGGGAAGGGAAAGGGAAAAGGTAAACCCACCTTTCACACTTCTGTGTGATTTTTGGTAGATCGGTATTCATATATTATAGAAAATTGCCTTTTTATATATTTCATGGGCAAATCACTGACGTGAATGACATCGGTTCGAGTCCCACCTCGGACAAGGTTGAAATCACCCAATATATTTTCTAATCTTTCCTTAATGAATGAACACATATGTAAACATTTCATGTGCTTTTATGCCTTAACAGTTATTTTATAAAAACATATTTTTCATTGTATGGATACATGTTAAAATGTATTTATTAAATGATAATATGTGGTTTCTTGAAATGTATTATTTGTTTTATTATTTCACCATTGAATATAAGAATCTTTAATATCTTTTTTAAATTACTCTTTTTCTAACTGAACTATATTTATTTTTGCTTACTGTTGAAGATGCTCTGTATCAAATTGCGCGCCACAGTATGAATGCTGATTCGCGATTGGTCTTTACATTATTGTGGTATCGTCATTGGCCAAGAAGGATCTGTCAATCTAATTCGTTCTATGATGAAATTCGATTGTGAATCCAAGGTCATATCATATCTATCCAAGGTCATATATATCATATTGCGATATCATATGATGATATGGAATTTCAAATGGTTTCATATGTTTATTTTATTGTTTTTACAATTCTGTCCCTTTCTTGTAATTTTAATGCTTTGTTGCAATACAAATAATTAAAATAAGAATTTGATACTACTACTGCATATAATAAATAATAATAAACCTTTATATCAAAGAAATGTTTCTACCAATCACTTCTCACATCCCGTGGACCTGTCTGCTATACAGTTCTGTCCCTTTCTTGTAATTTTAATGCTTTGTTGCAATAAGAATAAAAATAAGAATGTGATACTATTACTGCTTATAATAATAATAAACCTTTATATCAAAGAAATGTTTCTGACACTCACTTCTCACACCCTGTGGATCTGTCTGGAATACCATTATGTCCCTTTCTTGTAATTTTAATATCTGTGTGAGTTTGTAAAAAGTTTTCCAGATAGGTTTGATAAAAAAAAGCCAAAGGATACTGTTGTAGAAATAAAGTTCTTTTTATTTTTTTATTTACAAACACCTCCTTCTCTCTCACATAAACACACCCTCACAAGCATACACACGCGCGAATGTGGTCAATCCTGCACAAGATATCTCGCCCATAAACAGCCAGCATCCACCTGTGGGAGGGGATAGTTTCGGGCTCAGGTGGCTCCTGAAACCTCACAGGGAGCAGGCTTGGCTGGGAGATGAAGTCTGAGCAGGCACCAAGGTATCTGCAAAGACGCTTCAGCCACTCCTCGCTGTGGTTCTCCCGCAGCTGCCTCACTAAGCGAGAGGGGCTGTTGCCCAGGGCCCTCTCCCTCAGGAACCTTATGACCCGCATGTCACAGGCATACCTGAATAAAACAAAGGGAAAGAGAGACAGAAAGACACAAACATTAAAACCAGCTCATCTCAAGTGTGTTTTAAATGACAAACATTTGTTACAAAAACTAAATAGTCTCAGTATACTCACTTTCGAGTTAGGATCAGCCTAAATTCCAGTCTGTGGGCTAAGTCCAGCTGGTCCAAGATGGCCTTGCTGGAGGAAATTAAGGCCGTTTTGCACCCACTGCACCAGAGAGTCTCCGTGATCATCAGGTAGTACTGGTCCACATCCAGAACCTGACGGGCTCTCTTGTGTGCCCCATAGCCTGTGAGCTGTCTCCCACACACAGTACAGGACAGCCTGACCTTCCAGAGGTGGTATGGCATCCACAGTAGAAGCCTGTGTGTAAAGAAGCGCTCTGGAGCGGGGCCTTGGTGATAGATCAGAGCTGGCTCTGGTGGATCATACCACAGCTTCAGGTCAGTACGAAGCCGATGTTGCTTCCACAAAGCTGCTGAAATCCATTTCTGATCCTGTGGTGGTATGGTTTTCATCAACTTTGTGGGAAGCCATCCAGATTCGGAACCTGGAGCGGTCACCCTATCCTCGGCAGGTTGAACAGAGGATCCAGCCACAGATGGAGCAGCAGAGGGAACACAGGTGGAGCTGATCACAGGGGTGAGAGGAGCAGAGGACGTCCCAGAGGAGGCAGCGGCTGACACTTCCTAATGTATTAAAAAAGGCAAACACATACAGTAGATATGATTACAAGCCACTTATGAGGAATATTTTTTCAAAATGTAGCATATTTATGTGATCCAACAATATTAGTGTGAAGAAAACGATAAAATTAAAGAGTTTCTCACAACTCTAGAAGCAGCTCCTGGAGCACAGGAAGCAGAGGTGGCTTCATAGACAGAAGAAGGAGGAAGAGACAGGGGGGAGACGGTCTGAATATACAGCCTGGGACTGCGAGCAGGAGATGGTGTCCTAGATGCAGGGCTGGACAATGCAGAAGTGCTAATAGGCTGCAAGGTTAAGAGAGCACAGTTTACAATATTGAATGAAATAATCTATTATTATCAGGCATTGCAGTAACAATGATAAGATAAACTCAGCTTATCTTTATGGAATGAAATGTCATTCTTTGACTATATACCTTTGTTGCATGCGTCCTTGCCACACCTAGGTTTGGCCTTAAAGCTGCACCATGGGCCCCACCATACCGTGGCTTTGTAAACTGACAAAAAGAAATTAGTAACATTATGTGAAGCATTTTAAAATGCTATAACATATGATAACATAAATATCTGCAAAGACATGCATTTACCGATGCCAAAGTTAAAGTAGGCTTTAAAGGTGCCATTCCAGATGTTGTTCCTGACTGCCCTGGTGTTACAGGTGGTGACGTGGATGGTGTGGATGACACAGGGGCCAAACTGGAAGGCTACAGTTTCACAGAAAAGGAAATTAAATTCAAAAATACACAATACACCATCAACACATCACAGTTTTATGAAACACTTCTTATACCTTTTTCATATGGAAACCACAGTCACATGTCTGTGTCCCCCCAAACAGAGACATTTGCCCCCTGTGTTGCAGTGGACACTTCTCAATCTGTAACATATGACAGTGAATCATAACTATCTGCTCCTTCTATATATGACATAGCTTTCCTGTGTTTATATACATGCCCAAGTTTACCTTCTGATACAGGTCATGCCATTTCTTCTGGCGTGGTGCCGGTCTGTTTCCCTCCTCAGAAGGCCAGACCCCCTGTGTGGCAAATCTGCGCAGGCGGGCCATCCATTCACCCTCACTCATAGCCCTGTGCTTCTTGTGCTTGGAAGCCATCTTCCAATAAAAGATAGCGTGTGGCAAAATACAAAGTTTGTGACTATTCAGTAGAACTGAGTAGTTAATCAATTTCATACATTTATTTCAAATAGCACATATTTCATCTCAGTGTTTTTGGACAAGGTATAGTTTGATATTTTGGGAGGAATTGTGGTGTGTGGGTATAATAATATGCCATAACTCCATAAAAATCAGATTATTACATACCATTTCGATTACATAGGCTTACAATTAGCCCACATTATGATTATTATCGATTATAGCTCACTTAAACAACACAAGCCCCATATTACGTCATAAAACGTCATGTTAATGTTAATAAAGGCACAGTTTTATGCCTATGTATTGAATTACAGATGCAATGAACAGACAATGAACAGACAAAATTATTTTACCTCAGGTAAAAACTGGTGCCCAATACTATAGGCTAATTAACATTATGCATAATTCAGCCATATAGCGGTACGAGGTATAATCTAACGTTATATGATAGGCTAGCTATTTTTAGCCAGTGTATAATTTATTAATACATAGTACCTCAGTGTATACTATATTAATACATAGTACCTCGGTGTATTATATATTTCTGTAATACATATAATATATGAATACATAGTACCTCAGTGTATTATATATGAATACATAGTACCTCAGTGTATTATATATTAGTACATAGTACCTCAGTGTATAATATATTAATACATAGTACCTCAGTGTATTATATATGAATACATAGTACCTCAGTGTATTATATATTAATACATAGTTAGTACCTCAGTCACAGTGTATTATATATGAATACATAGTACCTCAGTGTATTATATATTAATACATAGTACCTCAGTGTATAA
>NC_081772.1:28594203-28606703 GCF_963082965.1 Carassius carassius
CCGACAGCACTGCACACTCTGTGAGCCCGCTTTCCTAATGAGCTGACCATCAGAATCAGGTGTGCCAAACGAGGGAGGTGCACTGATACCCTGGAGCAGGAAGGAACACCGCTCCAGTACAGATTCAGAAGATGAGATGGACCGTAGTGATAGCAAGGTGACTCCGCCAAAAGCAGACAGACCTTCGCCCAAACAGGGACTTGAACCCTGGACCCTCAGATTAAAAGTCTGATGCTCTACCGACTGAACCATCCGGGGTCTTATGGAGCAGTGGCTTCTCCCCTTTTATAAAGCAGCAGTTTTACAACAAGCTGCCTAGAAGAGACGCAGGTGTCACGAGGATGAAAGCTAGAAGCAGTTATGGCACAGAGAACGAAGGACCATAGAAGGCACAATTACCGTCACAGAAAGCTAAAGCAATACTGTAAATCCCTCCCGTAGTCGGCAGAGTTCGAACCTGCGCGGGGAGACCCCAATGGATTTCAAGTCCATCACCTTAACCTCTCGGCCACGACAACGCCTAATGTTAGATAGCAAGCGCCCTTGTCTGGTGGCGCCCTGCAAAGGCCAAGCTTCAGAAACAAAATCACGCAGAAAGATGAGGTGGTAAAAAATTTTCAACCTTCCCATATACTCAACGGCAAAGGGTTGCCGTGACCCGGATTCAAACCGGGGTTGCTGCGGCCACAACGCAAAATACTAACCACTATACAATCACGGCGTGCCACTGGCTCACCCAAGACATCCCCTGGAGCCCGGATACAAGAAGGAGCTGCGGCGTGTTTGTCCATCGAAGAGGGACTGGACATTTCGCAAATAAGTGCGAGGACTGTGAAAAATGCATGGATGCTTTGCCTCATGGCCTTCAGCAAACAGCGTAGTCGGCAGGATTCGAACCTGCACGGGGAGACCGCAATGGATTTCTAGTCCATCGCTTTAACCACTCGGCCACGACTACGGGAGTAGACCAATTTCTGCTCAGTTTGTGTCCAACACTGCTGCCTGGCCTACTTGCAACCAACCCAGCTCAGTCAGCAAGCGGAGATTGCAAGCTAGCCCTGCAAGCGGGTAAAACAGCGGTCCCACTGAGGAGAAATCAGGCTGCCATGTCTCATCCTATGTAATGGGGTTTTTCAGGACTGGCCCTGGGGACCGACAGCACTGCACAATTGGGAAGTCTGTCTTATTCTACTCACTCTGTGAGCACTCTTTCCTAAAGGGCTGATCATCAGAATCAGGTGTGCCGAACAAGGGAGATGCACTGATCCCCGGGAGCAGGAAGGAACATCGCTCTAGTACAGAGTCAGCAGAAGAGATGGACCGTAGTGATAGCAAGCTGAGGCCTACAAAAAGAAGACTGACCTTTGCCCAAACAGGGACTTGAATTAAGCAGACAACCTTCTGCCATGTTGTGTGTAACACTGCTGCCTGACCTACTTGCAACCTAGCAAGCCGAGATTGTAAGCTAGCCCTGGAAGCAGCTAAAACAGCAGTCCCACTGAGGAGAAATCAGGCTGCCATGTCTAATCCTATGTAATGGAGTTTTTCAGTACTGGCCCTGGGGACCGACAACACTGCACAAATGGGAGGTCTTTCTTATTCTACTCACTTTGTGAGCCCGCTTTCCTAACCAGCTGACCATCAGAATCAGGTGTGCCAAACAAGGGAGGTGCACTGATACCCTGGAGCAGGAAGGAACACCGCTCCAGTACAGATTCAGAAGAAGAGATGGACCGTAGTGATAGCAAGGTGACTCCGCCAAAAGCAGACAGACCTTAGCCCGAACAGGGACTTGAACCCTGGACCCTCAGATTAAAAGTCTGATGCTCTACCGACTGAGCTATCCGGTCTCTTGTGGAGCACTGTCTTCTCACCTTTTATAAAGCAGCAGTTTTACAACAAGCTGCCTAGAAGAGACCCAGGTGTCACGAGGATGAAAGCTAGAAGCAGTTATGGCACAGAGAGCGAAGGACCATAGAAGGCACAATTACCGTCACAGAAAGCTAAAGCAGTACTACAAATCCCTCCCGTAGTCGGCAGAGTTCGAACCTGCGCGGGGAGACCCCAATGGATTTCAAGTCCATCACCTTTACCTCTCGGCCACGACTACGCCTAATGTTAGAAAGCAAGCGCCCTTGTCTGGTGGCGCCCTGCACAGGCCAAGCTTCAGAAACAAAATCACGCAGAAAGATGAGGTGGTAAAAAATTTTCAACCTTCCCGTATACTCAACGGCAAATGGTTGCCGTGACCCGGATTCGAACGAGGGTTTCTGCGGCCACCACACAGCATACTAACCACTATACGATCACGGCGTGCCACTGGCCAACCCAAGACAACCCCTGGAGCCCGGATACAAGAAGCAGCAGCGGCGTGTTTGTCCATCGAAGAGGGACTGGACATTTCGCAAATAAGTGCGAGGACCGTGAAAAATGCATGGATGCTTTGCCTCATGGCCTTCAGCGTAGTCGGCAGGATTCGAACCTGCGCGGGGAGACCCCAATGGATTTCTAGTCCATCGCCTTAACCACTCGGCCATGACTACGGGAGTGGACCAATTTCTGCTCAGTTTGTGTCCAACACTGCTGCCTAACCTACTTGCAACCAACCCAGCTCAGTCAGCAAGCGGAGATTGCAAGCTAGCCCTGCAAGCGGGTAAAACAGTGGTCCCACTGAGGAGAAATCAGGCTGCCATGTCTCATCCTATGTAATGGGGTTTTTCAGTACTGGCCCTGGGGACCGACAGAACTGCACAATTGGGAAGTCTGTCTTATTCTACTCACTCTGTGAGCACTCTTTCCTAAAAGGCTGACCATCAGAATCAGGTTTGCCGAACAAGGGAGATGCACTGATCCCCGGGAGCAGGAAGGAACATCGCTCTAGTACAGAGTCAGCAGAAGAGATGGACCGTAGTGATAGCAAGCTGAGGCCTACAAAAAGAAGACTGACCTTCGCCCAAACAGGGACTTGAATTAAGTAGACCACCTTCTGCCATGTTGTGTGTAACACTGCTGCCTGACCTACTTGCAACCTAGCAATCCGAGATTGTAAGCTAGCCCTTGAAGTGGCTAAAACAGCAGTCCCACTGAGGAGAAATCAGGCTGCCATGTCTCATCCTTTGTAATGGGGTTTTTCAGTACTGGCCCTGGGGACCGACAGCACTGCACAAATGGGAGGTCTTTCTTATTCTACTCACTCCGTGAGCACTCTTTCCTAAAGGGCTGACCATCAGAATCATGTGTGCCGAACAAGGGAGATGCACTGATCCCCGGGAGAAGGAAGGAACATCGCTCTAATACAGAGTCAGCAGAAGAGATGGACCCGTAGTGATAGCAAGCTGAGCCCTCCAAAAAGTAGACTGACCTTCGCCCAAACAGGGACTTGAATTAAGCAGACTACCTTCTGCCCTGTTGTGTGTCACATTGCTGCCTGACCTACTTGCAACCTAGCAAGCCGAGATTGTAAGCTAGCACTGGAAGCGGGTAAAACAGCAGTCCCACTGAGGAGAAATCAGGCTGCCATGTCTCATCCTATGTAATGGGGTTTTTCAGTACTGGCCCTGGGGACCGACAGCACTGCACAATTGGGAGGTCTTTCTTATTCTACTCACTCCGTGAGCACTCTTTCCTAAAGGGCTGACCATCAGAATCATGTGTGCCGAACAAGGGAGATGCACTGATCCCCGGGAGAAGGAAGGAACATCGCTCTAATACAGAGTCAGCAGAAGAGATGGACCCGTAGTGATAGCAAGCTGAGCCCTCCAAAAAGTAGACTGACCTTCGCCCAAACAGGGACTTGAAGTAAGCAGACTACCTTCTGCCCTGTTGTGTGTCACATTGCTGCCTGACCTACTTGCAACCTAGCAAGCCGAGATTGTAAGCTAGCACTGGAAGCGGGTAAAACAGCAGTCCCACTGAGGAGAAATCAGGCTGCCATGTCTCATCCTATGTAATGACGTTTTTCAGTGCTGGGCCTGGGGACCGACAGCACTGCACAATTCGGAGGTCTGTCTTATTCTACTCACTCTGTGAGCGCGCTTTCCTAACGAGCTGACCATCAGAATCAGGTGTGCCAAACAAGGGAGGTGCACTGATACCCTGGAGCAGGAAGGAACACCGCTCCGGTACAGATTCAGAAGAAGAGATGGACCGTAGTGATAGCAAGGTGACTCCGCCAAAAGCAGACAGACCTTCACCCGAACAGGGACTTGAACCCTGGACCCTCAGATTAAAAGTCTGATGCTCTACCGACTGAGCTATCCGGGCTCTTGTGGAGAACTGGCTTCTCACCTTTTATAAAGCACCAGTTTTACAACAAGCTGCCCAGAAGAGACGCAGGTGTCATGAGGATGAAAGCTAGAAGCAGTTATGGCACAGAGAGCGAAGGACCATAGAAGGCACAATTACCGTCACAGAAAGCTAAAGCAATGCTGCAAATCCCTCCCGTAGTCGGCAGAGTTCGAACCTGCGCGGGGAGACCCCAATGGATTTCAAGTCCATCACCTTAACCTCTCGGCCACGACAACGCCTAATGTTAGATAGCAAGCGCCCTTGTCTGGTGGCGCCCTGCAAAGGCCAAGCTTCAGAAACAAAATCACGCAGAAAGATGAGGTGGTAAAAAATTTTCAACCTTCCCGTATACTCAACGGCAAAGGGTTGCCGTGACCCGGATTCAAACCGGGGTTGCTGCGGCCACAACGCAGAGTACTAACCACTATACAATCACGGCGTGCCACTGGCTCACCCAAGACATCCCCTGGAGCCCGGATACAAGAAGGAGCTGCGGCGTGTTTGTCCATCGAAGAGGGACTGGACATTTCGCAAATAAGTGCGAGGACTGTGAAAAATGCATGGATGCTTTGCCTCATGGCCTTCAGCAAACAGCAGGATTCGAACCTGCGCGGGGAGACCATCTAGTCCATCGCTTTAACCACTCGGCCACGACTACGGGAGTAGACCAATTTCTGCTCAGTTTGTGTCCAACACTGCTGCCTGGCCTACTTGCAACCAACCCAGCTCAGTCAGCAAGCGGAGATTGCAAGCTAGCCCTGCAAGCGGGTAAAACAGCGGTCCCACTGAGGAGAAATCAGGCTGCCATGTCTCATCCTATGTAATGGGGTTTTTCAGGACTGGCCCTGGGGACCGACAGCACTGCACAATTGGGAAGTCTGTCTTATTCTACTCACTCTGTGAGCACTCTTTCCTAAAGGGCTGACCATCAGAATCATGTGTGCCGAACAAGGGAGATGCACTGATCCCCGGGAGAAGGAAGGAACATCGCTCTAATACAGAGTCAGCAGAAGAGATGGACCCGTAGTGATAGCAAACTGAGCCCTCCAAAAAGTAGACTGACCTTCGCCCAAACAGGGACTTGAATTAAGCAGACTACCTTCTGCCCTGTTGTGTGTCACATTGCTGCCTGACCTACTTGCAACCTAGCAAGCCGAGATTGTAAGCTAGCACTGGAAGCGGGTAAAACAGCAGTCCCACTGAGGAGAAATCAGGCTGCCATGTCTCATCCTATGTAATGGGGTTTTTCAGTACTGGCCCTGGGGACCGACAGCACTGCACAATTGGGAAGTCTGTCTTATTCTACGTACTCTGTGAGCACTCTTTCCTAAAGGGCTGATCATCAGAATCAGGTGTGCCGAACAAGGGAGATGCACTGATCCCCGGGAGCAGGAAGGAACATCGCTCTAGTACAGAGTCAGCAGAAGAGATGGACCGTAGTGATAGCAAGCTGAGGCCTACAAAAAGAAGACTGACCTTTGCCCAAACAGGGACTTGAATTAAGCAGACAACCTTCTGCCATGTTGTGTGTAACACTGCTGTCTGACCTACTTGCAACCTAGCAAGCCGAGATTGTAAGCTAGCCCTGGAAGCAGCTAAAACAGCAGTCCCACTGAGGAGAAATCAGGCTGCCTTGTCTAATCCTATGTAATGGAGTTTTTCAGTACTGGCCCTGGGGACCGACAGCACTGCACAAATGGGAGGTCTTTCTTATTCTACTCACTCCGTGAGCACTCTTTCCTAAAGGGCTGACCATCAGAATCATGTGTGCCGAACAAGGGAGATGCACTGATCCCCGGGAGAAGGAAGGAACATCGCTCTAATACAGAGTCAGCAGAAGAGATGGACCCGTAGTGTTAGCAAGCTGAGCCCTCCAAAAAGTAGACTGACCTTCGCCCAAACAGGGACTTGAATTAAGCCGACTACCTTCTGCCCTGTTGTGTCACATTGCTGCCTGACCTACTTGCAACCAAGCAAGCGGAGATTGCAAGCTAGCCCTGTAAGCGGGTAAAACAGCAGTCCCACTGAGGAGAAATCAGGCTGCCATGTCTCATCCTATGTAATGGGGTTTTTCAGTGATGGGCCTGCGGACCGACAGCACTGCACAATTCGGAGGTCTGTCTTATTCTACTCACTCTGTGAGCCCGCTTTCCTAACAAGCTGACCATCAGAATCAGGTGTGCCAAACAAGGGAGGTGCACTGATACCCTGGAGCAGGAAGGAACACCGCTCCAGTACAGATTCAGAAGAAGAGATGGACCGTAGTGATAGCAAGGTGACTCCGCCAAAAGCAGACAGACCTTAGCCCGAACAGGGACTTTAACCCTGGACCCTCAGATTAAAAGTCTGATGCTCTACCGACTGAGCTATCCGGTCTCTTGTGGAGCACTGTCTTCTCACCTTTTATAAAGCAGCAGTTTTACAACAAGCTGCCTAGAAGAGACCCAGGTGTCACGAGGATGAAAGCTAGAAGCAGTTATGGCACAGAGAGCGAAGGACCATAGAAGGCACAATTACCGTCACAGAAAGCTAAAGCAGTACTACAAATCCCTCCCGTAGTCGGCAGAGTTCGAACCTGCGCGGGGAGACCCCAATGGATTTCAAGTCCATCACCTTTACCTCTCGGCCACGACTACGCCTAATGTTAGAAAGCAAGCGCCCTTGTCTGGTGGCGCCCTGCACAGGCCAAGCTTCAGAAACAAAATCACGCAGAAAGATGAGGTGGTAAAAAATTTTCAACCTTCCCGTATACTCAACGGCAAATGGTTGCCGCGACCCGGATTCGAACGAGGGTTGCTGCGGCCACCACACAGCATACTAACCACTATAAGATCACGGCGTGCCACTGGCTCACCCAAGACAACCCCTGGAGCCCGGATACAAGAAGCAGCAGCGGCGTGTTTGTCCATCGAAGAGGGACTGGACATTTCGCAAATAAGTGCGAGGACCGTGAAAAATGCATGGATGCTTTGCCTCATGGCCTTCAGCATAGTCGGCAGGATTCGAACCTGCGCGGGGAGACCCCAATGGATTTCTAGTCCATCGCCTTAACCACTCGGCCATGACTACGGGAGTGGACCAATTTCTACTCAGTTTGTGTCCAACACTGCTGCCTGACCTACTTGCAACCAACCCAGCTCAGTCAGCAAGCGGAGATTGCAAACTAGCCCTGCAAGCGGGTAAAACAGTGGTCCCACTGAGGAGAAATCAGGCTGCCATGTCTCATCCTATGTAATGGGGTTTTTCAGTACTGGCCCTGGGGACCGACAGCACTGCACAATTGGGAAGTCTGTCTTATTCTACTCACTCTGTGAGCACTCTTTCCTAAAGGGCTGACCATCAGAATCAGGTTTGCCGAACAAGGGAGATGCACTGATCCCCGGGAGCAGGAAGGAACATCGCTCTAGTACAGAGTCAGCAGAAGAGATGGACCGTAGTGATAGCAAGCTGAGGCCTACAAAAAGAAGACTGACCTTCGCCCAAACAGGGACTTGAATTAAGTAGACCACCTTCTGCCATGTTGTGTGTAACACTGCTGCCTGACCTACTTGCAACCTAGCAATCCGAGATTGTAAGCTAGCCCTTGAAGTGGCTAAAACAGCAGTCCCACTGAGGAGAAATCAGGCTGCCATGTCTCATCCTTTGTAATGGGGTTTTTCAGTACTGGCCCTGCGGACCGACAGCACTGCACAAATGGGAGGTCTTTCTTATTCTACTCACTCCGTGAGCACTCTTTCCTAAAGGGCTGACCATCAGAATCATGTGTGCCGAACAAGGGAGATGCACTGATCCCCGGGAGAAGGAAGGAACATCGCTCTAATACAGAGTCAGCAGAAGAGATGGACCCGTAGTGATAGCAAGCTGAGCCCTCCAAAAAGTAGACTGACCTTCGCCCAAACAGGGACTTGAATTAAGCAGACTACCTTCTGCCCTGTTGTGTGTCACATTGCTGCCTGACCTACTTGCAACCTAGCAAGCCGAGATTGTAAGCTAGCACTGGAAGCGGGTAAAACAGCAGTCCCACTGAGGAGAAATCAGGCTGCCATGTCTCATCCTATGTAATGGGGTTTTTCAGTACTGGCCCTGGGGACCGACAGCACTGCACAATTGGGAAGTCCGTCTTATTCTACGTACTCTGTGAGCACTCTTTCCTAAAGGGCTGATCATCAGAATCAGGTGTGCCGAACAAGGGAGATGCACTGATCCCCGGGAGCAGGAAGGAACATCGCTCTAGTACAGAGTCAGCAGAAGAGATGGACCCGTAGTGATAGCAAGCTGAGCCCTCCAAAAAGTAGACTGACCTTCGCCCAAACAGGGACTTGAATTAAGCAGACTACCTTCTGCCCTGTTGTGTGTCACATTGCTGCCTGACCTACTTGCAACCTAGCAAGCGGAGATTGCAAGCTAGCCCTGTAAGCGGGTAAAACAGCAGTCCCACTGAGGAGAAATCAGGCTGCCATGTCTCATCCTATGTAATGACGTTTTTCAGTGCTGGGCCTGGGGACCGACAGCACTGCACAATTCGGAGGTCTGTCTTATTCTACTCACTCTGTGAGCGCGCTTTCCTAACGAGCTGACCATCAGAATCAGGTGTGCCAAACAAGGGAGGTGCACTGATACCCTGGAGCAGGAAGGAACACCGCTCCGGTACAGATTCAGAAGAAGAGATGGACCATAGTGATAGCAAGGTGACTCCGCCAAAAGCAGACAGACCTTCACCCGAACAGGGACTTGAACCCTGGACCCTCAGATTAAAAGTCTGATGCTCTACCGACTGAGCTATCCGGGCTCTTGTGGAGAACTGGCTTCTCACCTTTTATAAAGCAGCAGTTTTACAACAAGCTGCCCAGAAGAGACGCAGGTGTCATGAGGATGAAAGCTAGAAGCAGTTATGGCACAGAGAGCGAAGGACCATAGAAGGCACAATTACCGTCACAGAAAGCTAAAGCAATGCTGCAAATCCCTCCCGTAGTCGGCAGAGTTCGAACCTGCGCGGGGAGACCCCAATGGATTTCAAGTCCATCACCTTAACCTCTCGGCCACGACAACGCCTAATGTTAGATAGCAAGCGCCCTTGTCTGGTGGCGCCCTGCAAAGGCCAAGCTTCAGAAACAAAATCACGCAGAAAGATGAGGTGGTAAAAAATTTTCAACCTTCCCGTATACTCAACGGCAAAGGGTTGCCGTGACCCGGATTCAAACCGGGGTTGCTGCGGCCACAACGCAGAGTACTAACCACTATACAATCACGGCGTGCCACTGGCTCACCCAAGACATCCCCTGGAGCCCGGATACAAGAAGGAGCTGCGGCGTGTTTGTCCATCGAAGAGGGACTGGACATTTCGCAAATAAGTGCGAGGACTGTGAAAAATGCATGGATGCTTTGCCTCATGGCCTTCAGCAAACAGCAGGATTCGAACCTGCGCGGGGAGACCGCAATGGATTTCTAGTCCATCGCTTTAACCACTCGGCCACGACTACGGGAGTAGACCAATTTCTGCTCAGTTTGTGTCCAACACTGCTGCCTGGCCTACTTGCAACCAACCCAGCTCAGTCAGCAAGCGGAGATTGCAAGCTAGCCCTGCAAGCGGGTAAAACAGCGGTCCCACTGAGGAGAAATCAGGCTGCCATGTCTCATCCTATGTAATGGGGTTTTTCAGGACTGGCCCTGGGGACCGACAGCACTGCACAATTGGGAAGTCTGTCTTATTCTACTCACTCTGTGAGCACTCTTTCCTAAAGGGCTGACCATCAGAATCAGGTTTGCCGAACAAGGGAGATGCACTGATCCCCGGGAGCAGGAAGGAACATCGCTCTAGTACAGAGTCAGCAGAAGAGATGGACCGTAGTGATAGCAAGCTGAGGCCTACAAAAAAAAGACTGACCTTCGCCCAAACAGGGACTTGAATTAAGCAGACCACCTTCTGCCATGTTGTGTGTAACACTGCTGCCTGACCTACTTGCAACCTAGCAAGCCGAGATTGTAAGCTAGCCCTGGAAGCGGCTAAAACAGCAGTCCCACTGAGGAGAAATCAGGCTGCCATGTCTCATCCTATGTAATGGCGTTTTTCAGTGCTGGGCCTGGGGACCGACAGCACTGCACAATTCGGAGGTCTGTCTTATTCTACTCACTCTGTGAGCGCGCTTTCCTAACGAGCTGACCATCAGAATCATGTGTGCCGAACAAGGGAGATGCACTTATCCCCGGGAGAAGGAAGGAACATCGCTCTAATACAGAGTCAGCAGAAGAGATGGACCCGTAGTGATAGCAAACTGAGCCCTCCAAAAAGTAGACTGACCTTCGCCCAAACAGGGACTTGAATTAAGCAGACTACCTTCTGCCCTGTTGTGTGTCACATTGCTGCCTGACCTACTTGCAACCTAGCAAGCCGAGATTGTAAGCTAGCACTGGAAGCGGGTAAAACAGCAGTCCCACTGAGGAGAAATCAGGCTGCCATGTCTCATCCTATGTAATGGGGTTTTTCAGTACTGGCCCTGGGGACCGACAGCACTGCACAATTGGGAAGTCTGTCTTATTCTACGTACTCTGTGAGCACTCTTTCCTAAAGGGCTGATTATCAGAATCAGGTGTGCCGAACAAGGGAGATGCACTGATCCCCGGGAGCAGGAAGGAACATCGCTCTAGTACAGAGTCAGCAGAAGAGATGGACCGTAGTGATAGCAAGCTGAGGCCTACAAAAAGAAGACTGACCTTTGCCCAAACAGGGACTTGAATTAAGCAGACAACCTTCTGCCATGTTGTGTGTAACACTGCTGTCTGACCTACTTGCAACCTAGCAAGCCGAGATTGTAAGCTAGCCCTGGAAGCAGCTAAAACAGCAGTCCCACTGAGGAGAAATCAGGCTGCCATGTCTAATCCTATGTAATGGAGTTTTTCAGTACTGGCCCTGGGGACCGACAGCACTGCACAAATGGGAGGTCTTTCTTATTCTACTAACTCCGTGAGCACTCTTTCCTAAAGGGCTGACCATCAGAATCATGTGTGCCGAACAAGGGAGATGCACTGATCCCCGGGAGAAGGAAGGAACATCGCTCTAATACAGAGTCAGCAGAAGAGATGGACCCGTAGTGTTAGCAAGCTGAGCCCTCCAAAAAGTAGACTGACCTTCGCCCAAACAGGGACTTGAATTAAGCCGACTACCTTCTGCCCTGTTGTGTCACATTGCTGCCTGACCTACTTGCAACCAAGCAAGCGGAGATTGCAAGCTAGCCCTGTAAGCGGGTAAAACAGCAGTCCCACTGAGGAGAAATCAGGCTGCCATGTCTCATCCTATGTAATGGGGTTTTTCAGTGATGGGCCTGCGGACCGACAGCACTGCACAATTCGGAGGTCTGTCTTATTCTACTCACTCTGTGAGCCCGCTTTCCTAACAAGCTGACCATCAGAATCAGGTGTGCCAAACAAGGGAGGTGCACTGATACCCTGGAGCAGGAAGGAACACCGCTCCAGTACAGATTCAGAAGAAGAGATGGACCGTAGTGATAGCAAGGTGACTCCGCCAAAAGCAGACAGACCTTAGCCCGAACAGGGACTTTAACCCTGGACCCTCAGATTAAAAGTCTGATGCTCTACCGACTGAGCTATCCGGTCTCTTGTGGAGCACTGTCTTCTCACCTTTTATAAAGCAGCAGTTTTACAACAAGCTGCCTAGAAGAGACCCAGGTGTCACGAGGATGAAAGCTAGAAGCAGTTATGGCACAGAGAGCGAAGGACCATAGAAGGCACAATTACCGTCACAGAAAGCTAAAGCAGTACTACAAATCCCTCCCGTAGTCGGCAGAGTTCGAACCTGCACGGGGAGACCCCAATGGATTTCAAGTCCATCACCTTTACCTCTCGGCCACGACTACGCCTAATGTTAGAAAGCAAGCGCCCTTGTCTGGTGGCGCCCTGCACAGGCCAAGCTTCAGAAACAAAATCACGCAGAAAGATGAGGTGGTAAAAAATTTTCAACCTTCCCGTATACTCAACGGCAAATGGTTGCCGCGACCCGGATTCGAACGAGGGTTGCTGCGGCCACCACACAGCATACTAACCACTATAAGATCACGGCGTGCCACTGGCTCACCCAAGACAACCCCTGGAGCCCGGATACAAGAAGCAGCAGCGGCGTGTTTGTCCATCGAAGAGGGACTGGACATTTCGCAAATAAGTGCGAGGACCGTGAAAAATGCATGGATGCTTTGCCTCAT
>NC_081772.1:28609203-28634203 GCF_963082965.1 Carassius carassius
AGCGCCCTTGTCTGGTGGTGCCCTGCACAGGCCAAGCTTCAGAAACAAAGTCACTCAGAAAGATGAGGTGGTAAAAAATGTTCAACCTTCCCGTATACCCAACGGCAAAGGGTTGCCGTTACCCGGATTCGAACCGGGGTTGCTGCGGCCACAACACAGAGAACTAACCACTATACGATGAAAGCGTGCCACTGGCTCACCCAAGACAACCCCTGGATCCCGGATACAAGAAGCAGCAGCGGCGTGTTTGTCCATCGAAGAGGGACTGGACATTTTGCAAATAAGTGCGAGGACCTTGAAAAATGCATGGATGCTTTGCCTCATGGCCTTCAGCAAACAGTATAGTCTGCAGGATTCGAACCTACGCGGAGAGACCCCGATGGATTTCTAGTCCATCGCCTTAACCACTCGGACACGACTACAGGAGTAGACCAATTTCTGCTCAGTTTGTGACCAACACTGCTGCCTGACCTAACTGCAACCAACCCAGCTCAGTCAGCAAGCGGAGATTGCAAGCTAGCCCTGCAAGCGGGTAAAACAGCGGTCTCACTGAGGAGAAATCAGGCTGCCATGTCTCATCCTATGTAATGGGGTTTTTCAGTGCTGGGCCTGGGGACCGACAGCACTGCACAATTCGGAGGTCTGTCTCATTCTACTCACTCTGTGAGCCCGCTTTCCTAACGAGCTGACCATCAGAATCAGGTGTGCCAAACAAGGGAGGTGCACTGATACGCTGGAGCAGGAAGGAACACTGCTCCAGTACAGATTCAGAAGAAGAGATGGACCATAGTGATAGCAAGGTGACTCCGCCAAAAGCAGACAGACCTTCACCCGAACAGGGACTCAAACCCTGGACCCTCAGATTAAAAGTCTGATGCTCTACCGACTGAGCTATCCTGGCTCTTGTGGAGCACTGTCTTCTCACCTTTTATAAAGCAGCAGTTTTACAACAAGCTGCCTAGAAGAGACCCAGGTGTCACGAGGATGAAAGCTAGAAGCAGTTATGGCACAGAGAGCGAAGGACCATAGAAGGCACAATTACCGTCACAGAAAGCTAAAGCAATACTGCAAATCCCTCCCGTAGTCGGCAGAGTTCGAACCTGCGCGGGGAGACCCCAATGGATTTCAAGTCCATCGCCTTAACCTCTCGGCCACGACTACGCCTAATGTTAGAAAGCAAGCGCCCTTGTCTGGTGGCGCCCTGCACAGGCCAAGCTTCAGAAACAAAATCACGCAGAAAGATGAGGTTGTAAAAAAATTTCAACCTTCCCATATACTCAAGGGCAAAGGGTTGCCCTGACCCGAATCGAACCAGGGTTGCTGCGGCCACAACACAGAGTACTAACCACTATACGATCACAGCATGCCACAGGCTCACCCAAGACAACCCCTGGAGCCCGGATACAAGAAGCAGCAGCGGCGTGTTTGTCCATCGAAGAGGGACTGGACATTTCGCAAATAAGTGCGAGGACCGTGAAAAATGCATGGATGCTTTGCCTCATGGCCTTCAGCATAGTCGGCAGGATTCGAACCTGCGCGGGGAGACCCCAATGGATTTCTAGTCCATCGCCTTAACCACTCGGCCATGACTACGGGAGTGGACCAATTTCTGCTCAGTTTGTGTCCAACACTGCTGCCTGACCTACTTGCAACCAACCCAGCTCAGTCAGCAAGCGGAGATTGCAAGCTAGCCCTGCAAGCGGGTAAAACAGTGGTCCCACTGAGGAGAAATCAGGCTGCCATGTCTCATCCTATGTAATGGGGTTTTTCAGTACTGGCCCTGGGGACCGACAGCACTGCACAATTGGGAAGTCTGTCTTATTCTACTCACTCTGTGAGCACTCTTTCCTAAAGGGCTGACCATCAGAATCAGGTTTGCCGAACAAGGGAGATGCACTGATCCCCGGGAGCAGGAAGGAACATCGCTCTAGTACAGAGTCAGCAGAAGAGATGGACCGTAGTGATAGCAAGCTGAGGCCTACAAAAAGAAGACTGACCTTCGCCCAAACAGGGACTTGAATTAAGTAGACCACCTTCTGCCATGTTGTGTGTAAAACTGCTGCCTGACCTACTTGCAACCTAGCAAGCCGAGATTGTAAGCTAGCCCTTGAAGTGGCTAAAACAGCAGTCCCACTGAGGAGAAATCAGGCTGCCATGTCTCATCCTTTGTAATGGGGTTTTTCAGTACTGGCCCTGGGGACCGACAGCACTGCACAAATGGGAGGTCTTTCTTATTCTACTCACTCCGTGAGCACTCTTTCCTAAAGGGCTGACCATCAGAATCATGTGTGCCGAACAAGGGAGATGCACTGATCCCCGGGAGAAGGAAGGAACATCGCTCTAATACAGAGTCAGCAGAAGAGATGGACCCGTAGTGATAGCAAGCTGAGCCCTCCAAAAAGTAGACTGACCTTCGCCCAAACAGGGACTTGAATTAAGCAGACTACCTTCTGCCCTGTTGTGTGTCACATTGCTGCCTGACCTACTTGCAACCTAGCAAGCCGAGATTGTAAGCTAGCACTGGAAGCGGGTAAAACAGCAGTCCCACTGAGGAGAAATCAGGCTGCCATGTCTCATCCTATGTAATGGGGTTTTTCAGTACTGGCCCTGGGGACCGACAGCACTGCACAATTGGGAATTCCGTCTTATTCTACTCACTCTGTGAGCACTCTTTCCTAATGGGCTGATCATCAGAATCAGGTGTGCCGTACAAGGGAGATGCACTGATCCCCGGGAGCAGGAAGGAACATCGCTCTAGTACAGAGTCAGCAGAAGAGATGGACCATAGTGATAGCAAGCTGAGGCCTACAAAAAGAAGACTGACCTTTGCCCAAACAGGGACTTGAATTAAGCAGACCACCTTCTGCCATGTTGTGTGTAACACTGCGGCCTGACCTACTTGCAACCTAGCAAGCGGAGATTGTAAGCTAGCCCTGGAAGCAGCTAAAACAGCAGTCCCACTGAGGAGAAATCAGGCTGCCATGTCTAATCCTATCTAATGGGGTTTTTCAGTACTGGCCCTGGGGACCGACAGCACTGCACAAATGGGAGGTCTTTCTTATTCTACTCACTCCGTGAGCACTCTTTCCTAAAGGGCTGACCATCAGAATCATGTGTGCCGAACAAGGGAGATGCACTGATCCCCGGGAGAAGGAAGGAACATCGCTCTAATACAGAGTCAGCAGAAGAGATGGACCCGTAGTGATAGCAAGCTGAGCCCTCCAAAAAGTAGACTGACCTTCGCCCAAACAGGGACTTGAATTAAGCAGACTACCTTCTGCCCTGTTGTGTCACATTGCTGCCTGACCTACTTGCAACCTAGCAAGCGGAGATTGCAAGCTAGCCCTGTAAGCGGGTAAAACAGCAGTCCCACTGAGGAGAAATCAGGCTGTCATGTCTCATCCTATGTAATGGGGTTTTTCAGTGATGGGCCTGGGGACCGACAGCACTGCACAATTCGGAGGTCTGTCTTATTCTACTCACTCTGTGAGCCCGTTTTCCTAACGAGCTGACCATCAGAATCAGGTGTGCCAAACAAGGGAGGTGCACTGATACCCTGGAGCAGGAAGGAACACCGCTCCGGTACAGATTCAGAAGAAGAGATGGACCGTAGTGATAGCAAGGTGACTCCGCCAAAAGCAGACAGACCTTCACCTGAACAGGGACTTGAACCCTGGACCCTCAGATTAAAAGTCTGATGCTCTACCGACTGAGCTATCCTGGCTCTTGTGGAGAACTGGTTTCTCACCTTTTATAAAGCAGCAGTTTTACAACAAGCTGCCCAGAAGAGACGCAGGTGTCACGAGGATGAAAGCTAGAAGCAGTTATGGCACAGAGAGCGAAGGACAATAGAAGGCACAATTACCGTCACAGAAAGCTAAAGCAATACTGCAAATCCCTCCCGTAGTCGGCAGAGTTCGAACCTGCGCGGGGAGATCCCAATGGATTTCAAGTCCATCACCTTAACCTCTCGGCCACGACTACGCCTAATGTTAAAAAGCAAGCGCCCTTGTCTGGTGGTGCCCTGCACAGGCCAAGCTTCAGAAACAAAGTCACTCAGAAAGATGAGGTGGTAAAAAATGTTCAACCTTCCCGTATACCCAACGGCAAAGGGTTGCCGTGACCCGGATTCAAACCGGGGTTGCTGCGGCCACAACACAGAGAACTAACCACTATACGATGAAAGCGTGCCACTGGCTCACTCAAGACAACCCCTGGATCCCGGATACAAGAAGCAGCAGCGGCGTGTTTGTCCATCGAAGAGGGACTGGACATTTTGCAAATAAGTGCGAGGACCTTGAAAAATGCATGGATGCTTTGCCTCATGGCCTTCAGCAAACAGTATAGTCTGCAGGATTCGAACCTGCGCGGAGAGACCCCGATGGATTTCTAGTCCATCGCCTTAACCACTCGGACACGACTACAGGAGTAGACCAATTTCTGCTCAGTTTGTGACCAACACTGCTGCCTGACCTAATTGCAACCAACCCAGCTCAGTCAGCAAGCGGAGATTGCAAGCTAGCCCTGCAAGCGGGTAAAACAGCGGTCTCACTGAGGAGAAATCAGGCTGCCATGTCTCATCCTATGTAATGGGGTTTTTCAGTGCTGGGCCTGGGGACCGACAGCACAGCACAATTCGGAGGTCTGTCTTATTCTACTCACTCTGTGAGCCCGCTTTCCTAACGAGCTGACCATCAGAATCAGGTGTGCCAAACAAGGGAGGTGCACTGATACGCTGGAGCAGGAAGGAACACTGCTCCAGTACAGATTCAGAAGAAGAGATGGACCATAGTGATAGCAAGGTGACTCCGCCAAAAGCAGACAGACCTTCACCCGAACAGGGACTCGAACCCTGGACCCTCAGATTAAAAGTCTGATGCTCTACCGACTGAGCTATCCTGGCTCTTGTGGAGCACTGTCTTCTCACCTTTTATAAAGCAGCAGTTTTACAACAAGCTGCCTAGAAGAGACCCAGGTGTCACGAGGATGAAAGCTAGAAGCAGTTATGGCACAGAGAGCGAAGGACCATAGAAGGCACAATTACCGTCACAGAAAGCTAAAGCAATACTGCAAATCCCTCCCGTAGTCGGCAGAGTTCGAACCTGCGCGGGGAGACCCCAATGGATTTCAAGTCCATCGCCTTAACCTCTCGGCCACGACTACGCCTAATGTTAGAAAGCAAGCGCCCTTGTCTGGTGGCGCCCTGCACAGGCCAAGCTTCAGAAACAAAATCACGCAGAAAGATGAGGTTGTAAAAAATTTTCAACCTTCCCATATACTCAAGGGCAAAGGGTTGCCCTGACCCGAATCGAACCAGGGTTGCTGCGGCCACAACACAGAGTACTAACCACTATACGATCACAGCATGCCACAGGCTCACCCAAGACAACCCCTGGAGCCCGGATACAAGAAGCAGCAGCGGCGTGTTTGTCCATCGAAGAGGGACAGGGCATTTCGCAAATAAGTGCGAGGACCGTTAAAAATGCATGGATGCTTTGCCTCATGGCCTTCAGCAAACAGTATAGTCTGCAGGATTCGAACCTGCGCGGAGAGACCCCAATGGATTTCTAGTCCATCGCCTTAACCACTCGGCCACGACTACGGGAGTGGACCAATTTCTGCTCAGTTTGTGTCCAACACTGCTGCCTGACCTACTTGCAACCTACTTGCAGTCAGCAAGCGGAGAATGCAAGCTAGCCCTGCAAGCGTGTAAAACAGCGGTCCCACTGAGGAGAAATCAGGCTGCCATGTCTCATCCTATGTAATGGGGTTTTTCAGTACTGGCCCTGGGGACCGACAGCACTGCACAATTGGGAAGTCTGTCTTATTCTACTCTCTCTGTGAGCACTCTTTCCTAAAGGGCTGATCATCAGAATCAGGTGTGCCGAACAAGGGAGATGCACTGATCCCCGGGAGCAGGAAGGAACATCGCTCTAGTACAGAGTCAGCAGAAGAGATGGACCGTAGTGATAGCAAGCTGAGGCCTACAAAAAGAAGACTGACCTTCGCCCAAACAGGGACTTAAATTAAGCAGACCACCTTCTGCCATGTTGTGTGTAACACTGCTGCCTGACCTACTTGCAAGCTAGCAAGCGGAGATTGTAAGCTAGCCCTGGATGCAGCTAAAACAGCAGTCCCACTGAGGAGAAATCAGGCTGCCATGTCTAATCCTATGTAATGGGGTTTTTCAGTACTGGCCCTGGGGACCGACAGCACTGCACAAATGGGAGGTCTTTCTTATTCTACTCACTCCGTGAGCACTCTTTCCTAAAGGGCTGACCATCAGAATCATGTGTGCCGAACAAGGGAGATGCACTGATCCCCGGGAGAAGGAAAGAACATCGCTCTAATACAGAGTCAGCAGAAGAGATGGACCCGTAGTGATAGCAAGCTGAGCCCTCCAAAAAGTAGACTGACCTTCGCCCAAACAGGGACTTGAATTAAGCAGACTACCTTCTGCCCTGTTGTGTGTCACATTGCTGCCTGACCTACTTGCAACCTAGCAAGCCGAGATTGTAAGCTAGCACTGGAAGCGGGTAAAACAGCAGTCCCACTGAGGAGAAATCAGGCTGCCATGTCTCATCCTATGTAATGGGGTTTTTCAGTACTGGCCCTGGGGACCGACAGCACTGCACAATTGGGAAGTCCGTCTTATTCTACGTACTCTGTGAGCACTCTTTCCTAAAGGGCTGATCATCAGAATCAGGTGTGCCGAACAAGGGAGATGCACTGATCCCCGGGAGCAGGAAGGAACATCGCTCTAGTACAGAGTCAGCAGAAGAGATGGACCCATAGTGATAGCAAGCTGAGCCCTCCAAAAAGTAGACTGACCTTCGCCCAAACAGGGACTTGAATTAAGCAGACTACCTTCTGCCCTGTTGTGTGTCACATTGCTGCCTGACCTACTTGCAACCTAGCAAGCGGAGATTGCAAGCTAGCCCTGTAAGCGGGTAAAACAGCAGTCCCACTGAGGAGAAATCAGGCTGCCATGTCTCATCCTATGTAATGACGTTTTTCAGTGCTGGGCCTGGGGACCGACAGCACTGCACAATTCGGAGGTCTGTCTTATTCTACTCTCTCTGTGAGCACTCTTTCCTAAAGGGCTGATCATCAGAATCAGGTGTGCCGAACAAGGGAGATGCACTGATCCCCGGGAGCAGGAAGGAACATCGCTCTAGTACAGAGTCAGCAGAAGAGATGGACCGTAGTGATAGCAAGCTGAGGCCTACAAAAAGAAGACTGACCTTCGCCCAAACAGGGACTTAAATTAAGCAGACCACCTTCTGCCATGTTGTGTGTAACACTGCTGCCTGACCTACTTGCAAGCTAGCAAGCGGAGATTGTAAGCTAGCCCTGGATGCAGCTAAAACAGCAGTCCCACTGAGGAGAAATCAGGCTGCCATGTCTAATCCTATGTAATGGGGTTTTTCAGTACTGGCCCTGGGGACCGACAGCACTGCACAAATGGGAGGTCTTTCTTATTCTACTCACTCCGTGAGCACTCTTTCCTAAAGGGCTGACCATCAGAATCATGTGTGCCGAACAAGGGAGATGCACTGATCCCCGGGAGAAGGAAAGAACATCGCTCTAATACAGAGTCAGCAGAAGAGATGGACCCGTAGTGATAGCAAGCTGAGCCCTCCAAAAAGTAGACTGACCTTCGCCCAAACAGGGACTTGAATTAAGCAGACTACCTTCTGCCCTGTTGTGTGTCACATTGCTGCCTGACCTACTTGCAACCTAGCAAGCCGAGATTGTAAGCTAGCACTGGAAGCGGGTAAAACAGCAGTCCCACTGAGGAGAAATCAGGCTGCCATGTCTCATCCTATGTAATGGGGTTTTTCAGTACTGGCCATGGGGACCGACAGCACTGCACAATTGGGAAGTCCGTCTTATTCTACGTACTCTGTGAGCACTCTTTCCTAAAGGGCTGATCATCAGAATCAGGTGTGCCGAACAAGGGAGATGCACTGATCCCCGGGAGCAGGAAGGAACATCGCTCTAGTACAGAGTCAGCAGAAGAGATGGACCCATAGTGATAGCAAGCTGAGCCCTCCAAAAAGTAGACTGACCTTCGCCCAAACAGGGACTTGAATTAAGCAGACTACCTTCTGCCCTGTTGTGTGTCACATTGCTGCCTGACCTACTTGCAACCTAGCAAGCGGAGATTGCAAGCTAGCCCTGTAAGCGGGTAAAACAGCAGTCCCACTGAGGAGAAATCAGGCTGCCATGTCTCATCCTATGTAATGACGTTTTTCAGTGCTGGGCCTGGGGACCGACAGCACTGCACAATTCGGAGGTCTGTCTTATTCTACTCACTCTGTGAGCGCGCTTTCCTAACGAGCTGACCATCAGAATCAGGTGTGCCAAACAAGGGAGGTGCACTGATACCCTGGAGCAGGAAGGAACACCGCTCCGGTACAGATTCAGAAGAAGAGATGGACCGTAGTGATAGCAAGGTGACTCCGCCAAAAGCAGACAGACCTTCACCCGAACAGCGACTTGAACCCTGGACCCTCAGATTAAAAGTCTGATGCTCTACCGACTGAGCTATCCGGGCTCTTGTGGAGGACTGGCTTCTCACCTTTTATAAAGCAGCAGTTTTACAACAAGCTGCCCAGAAGAGACGCAGGTGTCACGAGGATGAAAGCTAGAAGCAGTTATGGCACAGAGAGCGAAGGACAATAGAAGGCACAATTACCGTCACAGAAATCTAAAGCAATACTGCAAATCCCTCCTGTAGTCGGCAGAGTTCGAACCTGCGTGGGGAGACCCCAATGGATTTCAAGTCCATCGCCTTAACCTCTCGGCCACGACTACGGCTAATGTTAATAAGCAAGCACACTTGTCTGGTGGCGCCCTGAACAGGCCAAGCTTCAGAAACAAAATCACGCAGAAAGATGAGGTGGTAAAAAATTTTTCAACCTTCCCGTATAATCAACGGCAAAGGGTTGCCGTGACCGGATTCGAACCGGAGTTGCTGCGGCCACAACGCAGAGTACTAACCACTATACGATCACGGCGTGCCACTGGCTCACCCAAGACAGCCCCTGGAGCCCGGATACAAGAAGCAGCAGCGGCGTGTTTGTCCATCGAAGAGAGACTGGACATTTCGCAAATAAGTGCGAGGACCGTGAAAAACGCATGGATGCTTTGCCTCATGGCCTTCAGCGTAGTCGGCAGGATTCAAACCTGCGCGGGGAAACCCCAATGGATTTCTAGTCCATCGCCTTAACCACTCAGCCACGACTATGGTAGTAAACCAATTTCTGCTCAGTTTGTGTCCAACACTGCTGTCTGACCTACTTGCAACCAACCCAGCTCAGTCAGCAAGCGGAGATTGCAAGCTAGCCCTGCAAGCGGGTAAAACAGCGGTCCCACTGAGGAGAAATCAGGCTGCCATGTCTCATCCTATGTAATGGGGTTTTTCAGTACTGGCCCTGGGGACCGACAGCACTGCACAATTGGGAAGTCTGTCTTATTCTACTCACTCCGTGAGCACTCTTTCTTAAAGGGCTGACCATCAGAATCATGTGTGCCGAACAAGGAAGATGCACTGACCACCTGGAGAAGGAAGGAACATCGCTCTAAGAGAAATCAGGCTGCCATGTCTCATCCTATGTAATGACGTTTTTCAGTGCTGGGCCTGGGGACCGACAGCACTGCACAATTCGGAGGTCTGTCTTATTCTACTCACTCTGTGAGCGCGCTTTCCTAACGAGCTGACCATCAGAATCAGGTGTCCCAAACAAGGGAGGTGCACTGATACCCTGGAGCAGGAAGGAACACCGCTCCGGTACAGATTCAGAAGAAGAGATGGACCGTAGTGATAGCAAGGTGACTCCGCCAAAAGCAGACAGACCTTCACTCGAACAGGGACTTGAACCCTGGACCCTCAGATTAAAAGTCTGATGCTCTACCGACTGAGCTATCCGGGCTCTTGTGGAGAACTGGCTTATCTCCTTTTATAAAGCAGCAGTTTTACAACAAGCTGCCCAGAAAAGACGCAGGTGTCACGAGGATGAAAGCTAGAAGCAGTTATGGCACAGAGAGCGAAGGACAATAGAAGGCACAATTACCGTCACAGAAATCTAAAGCAATACTGCAAATCCCTCCCGTAGTCGGCAGAGTTCGAACCTGCGTGGGGAGACCCCAATGGATTTCAAGTCCATCGCCTTAACCTCTCGGCCACGACTACGGCTAATGTTAAAAAGCAAGCACCCTTGTCTGGTGGCGCCCTGCACAGGCCAAGCTTCAGAAACAAAATCACGCAGAAAGATGAGGTGGTAAAAAATTTTCAACCTTGCCGTATAATCAACGGCAAAGGGTTGCCGTGACCCGGATTCGAACCGGGTTGCTGCGGCCACAACGCAGAGTACTAACCACTATACGATCACGGCGTGCCACTGGCTCACCCAAGACAGCCCCATGAGCCCGGATACAAGAAGCAGCAGCGGCGTGTTTGTCCATCGAAGAGAGACTGGACATTTCGCAAATAAGTGCGATGACCGTGAAAAATGCATGGATGCTTTGCCTCATGGCCTTCAGCGTAGTCGGCAGGATTCAAACCTGCGCGGGGAAACCCCAATGGATTTCTAGTCCATCGCCTTAACCACTCAGCCACGACTATGGTAGTAAACCAATTTCTGCTCAGTTTGTGTCCAACACTGCTGTCTGACCTACTTGCAACCAACCCAGCTCAGTCAGCAAGCGGAGATTGCAAGCTAGCCCTGCAAGCGGGTAAAACAGCGGTCCCACTGAGGAGAAATCAGGCTGCCATGTCTCATCCTATGTAATGGCGTTTTTCAGTACTGGCCCTGGGGACCGACAGCACTGCACAATTGGGAAGTCTGTCTTATTCTACTCACTCTGTGAGCACTCTTTCCTAAAGGGCTGACGATCAGAATCAGGTGTGCCAAACAAGGGAGATGCACTGATCCCCGGGAGCAGGAAGGAACATCGCTCTAGTACTGAGTCCGCAGAAGAGATGGACCGTAGTGATAGCAAGCTGAGGCCTACAAAAAGAAGACTGACCTTCGCCCAAACAGGGACTTGAATTAAGCAGACCACCTTCTGCCATGTTGTGTGTAACACTGCTGCCTGACCTACTTGCAACCTAGCAAGCCGAGATTGTAAGCTAGCCCTTGAAGTGGGTAAAACAGCAGTCCCACTGAGGAGAAATCAGGCTGCCATGTCTCATCCTATGTAATGGGCTTTTTCAGTACTGGCCCTGGGGACCGACAGCACTGCACAAATGGGAGGTCTGTCTTATTCTACTCACTCCGTGAGCACTCTTTCCTAAAGGGCTGACCATCAGGATCATGTGTGCCGAACAAGGAAGATGCACTGACCCCCTGGAGAAGGAAGGAACATCGCTCTAAGAGAAATCAGGCTGCCATGTCTCATCCTATGTAATGACGTTTTTCAGTGCTGGGCCTGGGGACCGACAGCACTGCACAATTCGGAGGTCTGTCTTATTCTACTCACTCTGTGAGAGCGCTTTCCTAACGAGCTGACCATCAGAATCAGGTGTGCCAAACAAGGGAGGTGCACTGATACCCTGGAGCAGGAAGGAACACCGCTCCGGTACAGATTCAGAAGAAGAGATGGACCGTAGTGATAGCAAGGTGACTTCGCCAAAAGCAGACAGACCTTCACCCGAACAGGGACTTGAACCCTGGACCCTCAGATTAAAAGTCTGATGCTCTACCGACTGAGCTATCCGGGCTCTTGTGGAGAACTGGCTTCTCACCTTTTACAAAGCAGCAGTTTTACAACAAGCTGCCCAGAAGAGACGCAGGTGTCACGAGGATGAAAGCTAGAAGCAGTTATGGCACAGAGAGCGAAGGACAATAGAAGGCACAATTACCGTCACAGAAATCTAAAGCAATACTGCAAATCCCTCCCGTAGTCGGCAGAGTTCGAACCTGCGTGGGGAGACCCCAATGGATTTCAAGTCCATCGCCTTAACCTCTCGGCCACGACTACGGCTAATGTTAAAAAGCAAGCACCCTTGTCTGGTGGCGCCCTGCACAGGCCAAGCTTCAGAAACAAAATCACGCAGAAAGATGAGGTGGTAAAAAATATTCAACCTTCCCGTATAATCAACGGCAAAGGGTTGCCGTGACCCGGATTCAAACCGGGGTTGCTGCGGCCACAACGCAGAGTACTAACCACTATACGATCACGGCGTGCCACTGGCTCACCCAAGACAGCCCCTGGAGCCCGGATACAAGAAGCAGCAGCGGCGTGTTTGTCCATCGAAGAGAGACTGGACATTTCGCAAATAAGTGCGAGGACCGTGAAAAATGCATGGATGCTTTGCCTCATGGCCTTCAGCGTAGTCGGCAGGATTCAAACCTGCGCGGGGAAACCCCAATGGATTTCTAGTCCATCGCCTTAACCACTCAGCCACGACTATGGTAGTAAACCAATTTCTGCTCAGTTTGTATCCAACACTGCTGTCTGGCCTACTTGCAACCAACCCAGCTCAGTCAGCAAGCGGAGATTGCAAGCTAGCCCTGCAAGCGGGTAAAACAGCGGTCCCACTGAGGAGAAATCAGGCTGCCATGTCTCATCCTATGTAATGGGGTTTTTCAGTACTGGCCCTGGGGACCGACAGCACTGCACAATTGGGAAATCTGTCTTATTCTACTCACTCTGTGAGCACTCTTTCCTAAAGGGCTGACGATCAGAATCAGGTGTGCCGAACAAGGGAGATGCACTGATCCCCGGGAGCAGGAAGGAACATCGCTCTAGTACAGAGTCAGCAGAAGAGATGGACCGTAGTGATAGCAAGCTGAGGCCTACAAAAAGAAGACTGACCTTCGCCCAAACAGGGACTTGAATTAAGCAGACCACCTTCTGCCATGTTGTGTGTAACACTGCTGCCTGACCTACTTGCAACCTAGCAAGCCGAGATTGTAAGCTAGCCCTTGAAGTGGCTAAAACAGCAGTCCCACTGAGGAGAAATCAGGCTGCCATGTCTCATCCTATGTAATGGGCTTTTTCAGTACTGGCCCTGGGGACCGACAGCACTGCACAAATGGGAGGTCTGTCTTATTCTACTCACTCCGTGAGCACTCTTTCCTAAAGGGCTGACCATCAGAATCATGTGTGCCGAACAAGGAAGATGCACTGACCCCCTGGAGAAGGAAGGAACATCGCTCTAAGAGAAATCAGGCTGCCATGTCTCATCCTATGTA
Source organism: Carassius carassius (assembly GCF_963082965.1). Lineage (NCBI taxonomy): Eukaryota > Metazoa > Chordata > Actinopteri > Cypriniformes > Cyprinidae > Carassius > Carassius carassius. The sequence goes on from NC_081772.1 coordinate 28,622,409, forward strand.
ATGACGTTTTTCAGTGCTGGGCCTGGGGACCGACAGCACTGCACAATTCGGAGGTCTGTCTTATTCTACTCACTCTGTGAGCGCGCTTTCCTAACGAGCTGACCATCAGAATCAGGTGTACCAAACAAGGGAGGTGCACTGATACCCTGGAGCAGGAAGGAACACCGCTCCGGTACAGATTCAGAAGAAGAGATGGACCGTAGTGATAGCAAGGTGACTCCGCCAAAATCAGACAGACCTTCACCCGAACAGGGACTTGAACCCTGGACCCTCAGATTAAAAGTCTGATGCTCTACCGACTGAGCTATCCGGGCTCTTGTGGAGAACTGGCTTCTCACCTTTTATAAAGCAGCAGTTTTACAACAAGCTGCCCAGAAGAGACGCAGGTGTCACGAGGATGAAAGCTAGAAGCAGTTATGGCACAGAGAGCGAAGGACAATAGAAGGCACAAATACGTCACAGAAATCTAAAGCAATACTGCAAATCCCTCCCGTAGTCGGCAGAGTTCGAACCTGCGTGGGGAGATCCCAATGGATTTCAAGTCCATCGCCTTAACCTCTCGGCCACGACTACGGCTAATGTTAAATAGCAAGCGCCCATGTCTGGTGGCGCCCTGCACAGGCCAAGCTTCAGAAACAAAATCACGCAGAAAGATGAGGTGGTAAAAAATTTAAACCTTCCCGTATACTCAACGGCAAAGGGTTGCCGTGACGCGGATTTGAACCGGAGTTGCTGCAGCCACAACGCAGAGTACTAACCACTATACGATCACGGCGTGCCACTGGCTCAACCAAGACAACCCCTGGAGCCCGCATACAAGAAGCAGCAGCGGCGTGTTTGTCCATCGAAGAGGGACTGGACATTTCGCAAATAAGTGCGAGGACCGTGAAAAATGCATGGATGCTTTGCCTCATGGCCTTCAGCAAACAGCGTAGTCAGCAGGATTCGAACCTGCGCGGGGAGACCCCAATGGATTTCTAGTCCATCGCCTTAACCACTCGGTCACGACTACGGGAGTGGACCAATTTCTGCTCAGTTTGTGTCCAACACTGCTGCCTGACCTACTTGCAACCAACCCAGCTCAGTCAGCAAGCGGAGAATGCAAGCTAGCCCTGCAAGCGGGTAAAACAGCGGTCCCACTGAGGAGAAATCAGGCTGCCATGTCTCATCCTATGTAATGGGGTTTTTCAGTACTGGCCCTGGGGACCGACAGCACTGCACAATTGGGAAGTCTGTCTTATTCTACTCACTCTGTGAGCACTCTTTCCTAAAGGGATGACCATCAGAATCAGGTTTGCCGAACTAGGGAGATACACTGATCCCCGGGAGCAGGAAGGAACATCGCTCTAGTACAGAGTCAACAGAAGAGATGGACCGTAGTGATAGCAAGCTGAGGCCTACAAAAAGAAGACTGACCTTCGCCCAAACAGGGACTTGAATTAAGCAGACCACCTTCTGCCATGTTGTGTGTAACACTGCTGCCTGACCTCCTTGCAACCTAGCAAGCCGAGATTTTAAGCTAGCCCTGGAAGCGGCTAAAACAGCAGTCCCACTGAGGAGAAATCAGGCTGCCATGTCTCATCCTTTGTAATGGGGTTTTTCAGTACTGGCCCTGGGGACCGACAGCCCTGCACAATTGGGAAGTCTGTCTTATTCTACTCTCTCTGTGAGCACTCTTTCCTAAAGGGCTGATCATCAGAATCAGGTGTGCCGAACAAGGGAGATGCACTGATCCCCGGGATCAGGAAGGAACATCGCTCTAGTACAGAGTCAGCAGAAGAGATGGACCGTAGTGATAGCAAGCTGAGGCCTACAAAAAGAAGACTGACCTTCGCCCAAACAGGGACTTGAATTAAGCAGACCACCTTCTGCCATGTTGTGTGTAAAACTGCTGCCTGACCTACTTGCAACCTAGCAAGCGGAGATTGTAAGCTAGCCCATGAAGTGGCTAAAACAGCAGTCCCACTGAGGAGAAATCAGGCTGCCATGTCTCATCCTATGTAATGGGCTTTTTCAGTACTGGCCCTGGGGACCGACAGCACTGCACAAATGGGAGGTCTGTCTTATTCTACTCACTCCGTAAGCACTCTTTCCTAAAGGGCTGACCATCAGGATCATGTGTGCCGAACAAGGAAGATGCACTGACCCCCTGGAGAAGGAAGGAACATCGCTCTAAGAGAAATCAGGCTGCCATGTCTCATCCTATGTAATGACGTTTTTCAGTGCTGGGCCTGGGGACCGACAGCACTGCACAATTCGGAGGTCTGTCTTATTCTACTCACTCTGTGAGCGCGCTTTCCTAACGAGCTGACCATCAGAATCAGGTGTGCCGAACAAGGGAGGTGCACTGATACCCTGGAGCAGGAAGGAACACCGCTCCGGTACAGATTCAGAAGAAGAGATGGACAGTAGTGATAGCAAGGTGACTCCGCCAAAAGCAGACAGACCTTCACCCGAACAGGGACTTGAACCCTAGACCCTCAGATTAAAAGTCTGATGCTCTACCGACTGAGCTATCCGGGCTCTTGTGGAGAACTGGCTTCTCACCTTTTATAAAGCAGCAGTTTTACAACAAGCTGCCCAGAAGAGACGCAGGTGTCACGAGGATGAAAGCTAGAAGCAGTTATGGCACAGAGAGCGAAGGACAATAGAAGACACAATTACGTTACAGAATTCTAAAGCAATACTGCAAATCCCTCCCGTAGTCGGCAGAGTTCGAACCTGCGCGGGGAGACCCCAATGGATTTCAAGTCCATCGCCTTAACCTCTCGGCCACGACTACGCCTAATGTTAAAAAGCAAGCGCCCTTGTCTGGTGGCGCCCTGCACAGGCCAAGCTTCAGAAACAAAATCACGCAGAAAGATGAGGTGGTAAAAAATTTCAACCTTCCTGTATACTCAACGGCAAAGGGTTGCCATGACACGGATTCGAACCGGGGTTGCTGCAGCCACAACGCAGAGTACTAACCACTATACGATCACGGCGTGCCACTGGCTCAACCAAGACAACCCCTGGAGCCCGGATACAAGAAGCAGCAGCGGCGTGTTTGTCCATCGAAGAGGGACTGGACATTTCGCAAATAAGTGCGAGGACCGTGAAAAATGCATGGATGCTTTGCCTCATGGCCTTCAGCAAAAAGTGTAGTCGGCAGGATTCGAACCTGCGCGGGGAGACCCCAATGGATTTCTATTCCATCGCCTTAACCACTCGGCCACGACTACGGGAGTGGACCAATTTCTGCTCAGTTTGTTTCCAACACTGCTGCCTGACCTACTTGCAACCAACCCAGCTCAGTCAGCAAGCGGAGAATGCAAGCTAGCCCTGCAAGTGGGTAAAACAGCGGTCCCACTGAGGAGAAATCAGGCTGCCATGTCTCATCCTATGTAATGGGGTTTTTCAGTACTGGCCCTGGGGACCGACAGCACTGCACAATTGGGAAGTCTGTCTTATTCTACTCACTCTGTGAGCACTCTTTCCTAAAGGGATGACCATCAGAATCAGGTTTGCTGAACAAGGGAGATGCACTGATCCCCGGGAGCAGGAAGGAACATCGCTCTAGTACAGAGTCAGCAGAAGAGATGGACCGTAGTGATAGCAAGCTGAGGCCTACAAAAAGAAGACTGACCTTCGCCCAAACAGGGACTTGAATTAAGCGGACCACCTTCTGCCATGTGGTGTGTAACACTGCTGCCTGACCTCCTTGCAACCTAGCAAGCGGAGATTGTAAGCTAGCCCTGGATGCAGCTAAAACAGCAGTCCCACTGAGGAGAAATCAGGCTGCCATGTCTAATCCTATGTAATGGGGTTTTTCAGTACTGGCCCTGGGGACCGACAGCACTGCACAAATGGGAGGTCTGTCTTATTCTACTCACTGTGTGAGTGCGCTTTCCTAACGAGCTGACCATCAGAATCAGGTGTGCCAAACAAGGGAGGTGCACTGATACCCTGGAGCAGGAAGGAACACCGCTCCAGTACAGATTCAGAAGAAGAGATGGACCGTAGTGATAGCAAGGTGACTCCGCCAAAAGCAGACAGAACTTCGCCCAAACAGGGACTTGAACCCCGGACGCTCAGATTAAAAGTCTGATGCTCTACTGACTGAGCTATCCGGGCTCTTGTGGAGCACTGGCTTCTCCCCTTTTATAAAGCAGGAGTTTTACAACAAGCTGCCCAGAAGAGACGCAGGTGTCACGAGGATGAAAGCTAGAAGCAGTTATGGCACAGAGAGCGAAGGACCATATAAAGCACAATTATCGTCACAGAAAGCTAAAGCAATACTGCAAAGCCCTCCCGTAGTCGGCAGGGTTCGAACCTGCGCGGGGAGACACCAATGGATTTCAAGTCCATCGCCTTAACCTCTCGGCCACGACTACGCCAAATGTTAGAAAGCAAGCCCCCTTGTCTGATGGCGCCCTGCACAGGCCAAGCTTCAGAAAAAAAATCACGCAGAAAGATGAAGTGGTAAAAAATTTTCAACCTTCCCGTATACTCAACGGCAAAGGGTTGCCATGACTCGGATTCGAACCGGGGTTGCTGCTGCCACAACGCAGAGTTCTAACCAATATACGATCACGGCGTGCCACTGGCTCACCCAACACAACCCCTGGAGCCCAGATACAAGAAGCAGCAGCGGCGTGTTTGTCCATCGAAGAGGGACTGGACATTTCGCAAATAAGTGCGAGGACCGTGAAAAATGCATGGATGCTTTGCCTCATGGCCTTCAGCAAACAGCGTAGTCAGCAGGATTCGAACCTGCGCGGGGAGACCCCAATGGATTTCTAGTCCATTGTCTTAACCACTCAGCCATGACTACGGGAGTGGACCAATTTCTGCTCAGTTTGTGTCCAACACTGCTGCCTGACCTACTTGCAACCAACCCAGCTCAGTCAGCAAGCGGAGATTGCAAGCTAGCCCTGCAAGCGGGTAAAACAGTGGTCCCACTGAGGAGAAATCAGGCTGCCATGTCTCATCCTATGTAATGGGGTTTTTCAGTACTGGCCCTGGGGACCGACAGCACTGCACAATTGGGAAGTCTGTCTTATTCTACTCTCTCTGTGAGCACTCTTTCCTAAAGGGATGATCATCAGAATCAGGTGTGCCGAACAAGGGAGATGCACTGATCCCCGGGAGAAGGAAGGAACATCGCTCTAATACAGAGTCAGCAGAAGAGATGGACCCGTAGTGAAAGCAAGCTGAGCCCTCCAAAAAGTAGACTGACCTTCGCCCAAACAGGGACTTGAATTAAGCAGACTACCTTCTGCCATGTTGTGTGTAACACTGCTGCCTGACCTACTTGCAACCTAGCAAGCGGAGATTGTAAGCTAGCCCTGGATGCAGCTAAAACAGCAGTCCCACTGAGGAGAAATCAGGCTGCCATGTCTAATCCTATGTAATGGGGTTTTTCAGTACTGGCCCTGGGGACCGACAGCACTGCACAAATGGGAGGTCTTTCTTATTCTACTCACTCCGTGAGCACTCTTTCCTAAAGGGCTGACCATCAGAATCATGTGTGCCGAACAAGGGAGATGCACTGATCCCCGGGAGAAGGAAGGAACATCGCTCTAATACAGAGTCAGCAGAAGAGATGGACCCGTAGTGATAGCAAGCTGAGCCCTCCAAAAAGTAGACTGACCTTCGCCCAAACAGGGACTTGAATTAAGCAGACTACCTTCTGCCCTTTTGTGTGTCACATTGCTGCCTGACCTACTTGAAACCTAGCAAGCCGAGATTGTAAGCTAGCACTGGAAGCGGGTAAAACTTCAGTCCCACCGAGGAGAAATCAGGCTGCCATGTCTCATCCTATGTAATGGGGGTTTTCAGTGCTGGGCCTGGGGACCGACAGCATTGCACACTCTGTGAGCCCGCTTTCCTAACGAGCTGACCATCAGAATCAGGTGTGCCAAACGAGGGAGGTGCACTGATACCCTGGAGCAGGAAGGAACACCGCTCCAGTACAGATTCAGAAGAAGAGATGGACCGTAGTGATAGCAAGGTGACTCCGCCAAAAGCAGACAGACCTTCGCCCGAACAGGGACTTGAACCCTGGACCCTCAGATTAAAAGTCTGATGCTCTACCGACTGAGCCATCCGGGGTCTTATGGAGCAGTGGCTTCTCCCCTTTTATAAAGCAGCAGTTTTACAACAAGCTGCCTAGAAGAGACGCAGGTGTCACGAGGATGAAAGCTAGAAGCAGTTATGGCACAGAGAGCGAAGGACCATAGAAGGCACAATTACCGTCACAGAAAGCTAAAGCAATACTGCAAATCCCTCCCGTAGTCGGCAGAGTTCGAACCTGCGCAGGGAGACCCCAATGGATTTCAAGTCCATCACCTTAACTTTTTTTTTTTTTTTTTTTTTTTTTTATTAAGAAATTTCAATCAATAAAATACAATAGATTAAACGCAATCAACAGAAAATACAGAACATTGTCTTTACACATCCCTACATTACACATCTTTCCTTTACATAGATAATTTAAAAATCTCCTTCACTTCCTGGCAGCTTCCACATTAAATCATTTAAAACACAATAAACTTTTGGGGTAAAAACATCATAAAAAGAGTCTAACATATTTACACCTTTAAAGTACACATACAGTCTTTCAGTATATAATTCTGTTTTTCTTTTAAACATCCTCCAAACATCCAACACAATTTTTTCCTTTTTAGCCACAGTTCTTCTGTCCCATATTGCACTTTTCATTAGCATTACACACAGATTAATGAAACTTTTGTTTTGAAACTTTTTTTCCCAACCAAACATCACAACTCTGTTCCATTCCATTACATTTTCATCCCACTCCTCAGTCACATCTTTAATTAAACATTTACATTTCCTTAAAAAGTCCTCTAGCTCTCTACAATGTAAAAACATATGTAAAATCCCCTCTTCCTCTTCCTGGCACACTTTACACAGAGCATTTTCTTCCATTCCTATTTTATTTAAAATAACATCAGTAAAAACCACTTTATGCCTTATAAAATACTCCAAACATTCCAATTTTGTTTCCACACATTTCCCCGTCATGTTTCTCCATATACACTCTTTTTTTAAATCTTTGAATTTCTGCACCCAGTAACCATTTGCAATCGGCTCTTTAAAAACATCATCTCTAAAAGCACAATAAATAATTTTCACAGTACATTCCTTAAAATCATACAGTTTTCCCCCTAATTTCACATGAATACATTTCTCTTTTGGCTCTCCTTCCATACTTTCTATTCTTTTTATCCACTCTTTAGGTATTGCATTCTTAATGATTTCATATTTATTTTTTATTACTTGTTCACTGTAATCCTCTTTTGCCTCCTCCATTGCATCTACAATAAATTGTGTTGGTAAAAACCCTTCTTTAAATTCATACAAAACATCTCTCACTCTTGTTATCCCCACTTCCATCCATTTCTTTAAACAAATTCCTTTGTCTTGTTTTAAAATGTTTTGGTTTAAAAACAGAGGTTGATTTAAAATGTTTTCTCTCCCATGTGGATCATACTCAAGTCTATCTAAAAATTTTCCCCAGGCACTAAACATTTCCCTATAAAACTCTGATAAGCACTCTGTCATCCAATTCTTTGTTTTCATCCATAAAATCCCATCCCCCATGTTAAAATCCCCACATTTGTTTAAAAAATATTCCATTGTCTTTTTCCATGCAGTTTTGTGACCATCATCTAGATATTTTTTTACTATTTTAATTCTTAAGCTATTTTTTCTCTGTTCAACATCAATTAATCCCATCCCTCCTTTCCCTATTTCTCCTATTAATGTACTATATGCAATTCTTGACGGTTTACTATTCCATAAAAAATCTAAAAAACATTTTTTCAACCTTGTCTCCACCCACATTGGCATAGCAGTCACATATAAAACATACCACAACTTTGACACCATTAACACATTTAAAATGAAAACCTTCCCTTTTAAACTTAATGTCCTCAATTTCCAAAAATTTAACCTTCTTTCAATACCTCCTACTATTTCTTCCCACATTTTTTCTTTTACATTCCTTTCTTCTTTTCCCATTAGAACACCTAAAATCCTTATTTCTTTTGTTTCTTTAAAATGAAAATACTCTGTTAAAACAGTCACTCCTCCAAATCTCATATATATAGTTTTTTCTTCATTTATCTTACCTCCTGATCCCCTACAAAACATCTGTACTACTTCCATTACTTTATTAACACTCTCTATATCTTTAACTATTATTGTCGTATCATCTGCATATTGAAATATTTTTTCATTTCCCCCACTTCCTTCAATGTTTATCCCTCTTATGTCTTCGTCTATTTTAATAGCTAATCCCAATGGTTCTGCAACTAAAGAATATAAAAGCGCTGATAATGGACATCCTTGTCTTATTGATCTAGTAATTTTAAAACATTCAGTTAAAAAACCATTACACTGTATTCTTGTTATTGCTCCCCTATATAAAATTGTAATCCACTTGATAAAATTTTCCCCAAACCCGTACCTTCTTAAAATTCCAAATAAATATTCATGCTCCACTCTATCAAAAGCCTTTTCGAAATCCAAACTAATAACATATCCTTTTTTGTTTTTTTCTTTCATATATCTTATTCTATCTATTATACTTAAAGTTGTGTCCGCTATATCTTTCCCTTTAACTCCATACACTTGATTTGTTTCAATTATGGTTGGCATTACCTCTTTCAATCTGTTGGCTAAAACTTTTGTTAAAATTTTCAGATCTGTATTCAACATTGTAATTGGTCTATAATTTTTTAAGTCTACTTTATCTCCTTTTCTTTTATATATCAACTTTAATAATCCCATCCCCATTCTCTGATTCATTTCTTCTTTTTTAAAGATCTCTTCATATACTTCTTTTAAAATACTGGTTAAAAAATCTTTAAAAACAATATAAAATTCACTCCCCAAACCATCTATACCTGGACTTTTATTTTTGTTTAATTCACTTATTGCTCTTTTTATCTCTTCTTCTCTTATCTCTTCATCACACTCTTTTTTGTCTACTTCTCCTACTGTTGTTTTTATTTGCTTAAGTAACTCCAATTTCTCTTCTTCCTTCAACCCCTCAGTACTAAACAGGTTCTCATAATATGCTTTTACTTCTTTTAATATTTCCTCATTTGTTTCCACCACTACACCATTTTTTCCTCTTATTTCTTTAATCATTCCAGCTTTCCCTCGTATTTTTTCTAGATCAAAGAAAAATTTTGTACATTTTTCTCCCTCCACAGTATATTTAGCTTTACTTCTTAGTCTTGCTCCTTCATATTTTTTCTCTTCCATTTCTTTCAATATTCCCTCCAATTCTTTTATTTTTTATATATCTTTCCCATTCTCATTTAATTCCTTTTCCAATTTTTCTCTTATTTCTCTCTCCTTCTTCCTCTTACATATCTGTATTAATTTGCAATACTTTATTGTGAATTTTTTAACTAAATATTTAACATTTTCCCACCATATCCTTTCATCTTCACTGTACATTTCATTCTCCTTTTCTTTTTCAATAATTTCTTTAATACTTAAAACATACTCCTCATTCTTCAAAACCTCTACATTTAACACCCATACACCCGGCCCTCTTTTCACTGAACTCCAGTCTACTTGCAAAAAAATTGGTTTATGGTCACTTAAGCTTGATTCTTCATATTTAATGTTACCGATATATCCTTCAATGTTCCTTGTACACAAAATAAAATCAATCCTTGTCTTACACATAAAATTCCCTACTAATTGCCTCCTTGAATATTCTTTCTTTTTTTCATTTCTTTCTCTCCATACATCAATCATATTATTTTCTTCCATTAATAGTTTCAGTTCTTTTCTTCCTTTATCATTTTTAAAAACCATTCCCTCACCCATTTCTAATTTACTGAAAACGGTATTAAAATCACCCATCATAATAACTTCTTTATGCTTTTTTAAAAAATCTCTTAATACATTAAAATATTCCTTCTTTTCATTCTCTACAGTCGGTGCATGAATATTAACTACAATAACTTTTTTCTCCTCATACTCCATTTCAACCGCAATACATTTCCCATCTACGTCATTATATATTGTTTTACATGATACCCCACAGTTTTCTTTTATTAAAATCGCAACTCCTCTTCCAAGCCTCCCATCACCATTGTTATATAAAATCTCTCCGCTCCACCTTTTCCTTATTTCAGTCATGTACTCTTCCCTCCAGTTAGTTTCTTGTAATAAAATCACATCCTTTCCTTTACACATTTCTTTCACCTTTTCAAATGTCCATGTCCATCAATCCCTTTGCATTAAAAGTAACACAACTTAAAACCATTAAAATAAATAAAAATAAATACATAAAAACCATTATTTTCCATCTTCTCCCTCCAGCCCTCTTAACACTTCATATCTGTTTACACTTTTTACTCGGCCCCTTGTCATTAACTTCTTTCTTGCATTTTCCACATTTGGTTTTACCTTTAATGTTCTTCTTCTACTTTGTCCTCTCTCCCCTCTGTCTTTTCCCATGTTGTCCATCCTTGTTTCTTCTTCACTGTCCATTTCTTTGTTTTGATCATACATTCCCTGTCCATCCCTCTCCACATTATCCAAAAGATTTTTAAAACTGTCCGATATTTCCATTTCTGTCCATTGGGTATTCTGTTCTGCTGTTTGTTCCTCATCCATATCATTCTTTTTTCCTTCTTCTTCTTCCTCTTGGTTGCCTGTTCCTCCTTCTGTTTCCTTTTGTGATAATCCTTCATCCCCTTGTCCTTCATCAATATCTCCTTCCTCTTCAGTGTTTCCTTCATGCACCTGTCCGTCCACCCGATGCTCCAGACCTCCTTCCTCTCCCTCCATCCAACACTCACACTTGTTTAAAATCTTTTGACACTCCGGGCATCTGACCACATTGCAATCCCTTGCGAAATGTCCCCTTTCCTCGCACTTGTGACACTTAAATTCAGGGCATTCTTTGAGCAGATGATCCGGGCTCATGCACAGCTTACAGGTCTTCACCTGGTGGCTGTGCATCACCCTAAAGTACTGCGGCCCTTCTGCTGTTTCCAGCTTTGTGCTGTAGGGCAATGATGCCACCTCCTTGGGGAATCTCACTTTTAAAAACCTTGTTCCATCCTCTATTTCAGTGCCCGGGTAGCATCTTCTTTTTAATTTTGAAATGGGATTAACTCCCCATCCCTCCAATTTTCTAAAAATGTCTTTATCATCAAGGTAGACGGGCAGGTGCATGAAGGAAACAACATAATCTCTATTTTTAAGGGAGGTGCACTGATACCCTGGAGCAGAAAGGAACACCGCTCCAGTACAGATTCAGAAGAAGAGATGGAACGTAGTGATAGCAAGGTGACTCCGCCAAAAGAAGACAGACCTTTGCCCGAACAGGGACTTGAACCCTAGACCCTCAGGTTAAAAGTCTGATGCTCTACCAACTGAGCTATCCAGGCTCTTGTGGATCACTGGCTTCTCACCTTTTATAAAGCAGCAGTTTTACAACAAGCTGCCCAGAAGAGACGCAGGTGTCACGAGGAGGAAAGCTAGAAGCAGTTATGGCACAGAGAGCGAAGGACCATAGAAGGCACAATTATGGTCACGGAAAACTAAAGCAATACTGCAAATCCCTCCCGTAGTCGGCAGGGTTCGAACCTGCGCGGGTAGACCCCAATGGATTTCAAGTCCATCGCCTTAACCTCTCGGCCACGACTACGCCTATTGTTAGAAAGCAAGCCCCCTTGTCTGGTGGTGCCCTGCACAGGCCAAGCTTCAGAAACAAAATCACGCAGAAAGATGAGGTGGTAAAAAATGTTCAACCTTCC
>NC_081772.1:28639203-28641703 GCF_963082965.1 Carassius carassius
CCAAGCTGAGGCCTCCAAAAAGTAGACTGACCTTCGCCCAAACAGGGACTTGAATTAAGCAGACCACCTTCTGCCCTGTTGTGTGTCACATTGCTGCCTGACCTACTTGCAACCTAGCAAGCCGAGATTGTAAGCTAGCCCTGGAAGCGGGTAAAACAGCAGTCCCACTGAGGAGAAATCAGGCTGCCATGTCTCATCCTATGTAATGGGGTTTTTCAGTGCTGGGCCTGGGGACCGACAGCACTGCACAATTCGGAGGTCTGTCTTATTCTACACCTAATGTTAGAAAGCAAGACCCCTTGTGTGGTGGCGCCCTGCACAGGCCAAGCTTCAGAAACAAAATCACGCAGAAAGATGAGGTGGTAAAATTTTTTTAACCTTCCCGTAAACTCAACGGCAAAGTATTGCCGTGACCCAGATTCGAACCAAATTGCTACAGCCACAACGCAGAGTACTAACCACTATACGATCACGGCGTGCCACTGGCTCACCCAAGACAACCCCTGGAGCCCGGATACAAGAAGCAGCAGCGGCGTATATGTCCATTGAAGAGGGACCGGACATTTCGCAAATAAGTGCGAGGACCGTGAAAAATGCATGGACGCTTTGCCTCATGGCCTTCAGCAAACAGCATAGTCGGCAGGATTTGAACCTGCACGGGGAGACCCCAATGGATTTCTAGTCCATCGCCTTAACCACTCGACCACGACTACAGGAGCAGAATTTCGGCTCAGTTTGTGTCCAACACTGCTGCCTGACCTTCTTGCAACCAACCCAGCTCAGTTAGCAAGCGGAGATTGCAAGCTAGCCTTGCAAGCGGGTAATACAGCGGTCCCACTGAGGAGAAATCAGGCTGTCATGTCTCATCCTATGTAATGGGGTTTTTCAGTACTGGCCCTGGGGACCGACAGCACTGCACAAATGGGAGGTCTGTCTTATTCTAATCACTCCGTGAGCACTCTTTCCTAAAGGGCTGACCATCAGAATCATGTGTGCCGAACAAGGGAGATGCACTGATCCCCGGGAGAAGGAAGGAACATCGCTCTAATACAGAGTCAGCAGAAGAGATGGACCCGTAGTGATAGCAAGCTGAGACCTCCAAAAAGTAGACTGACCTTCGCCCAAACAGGGACTTGAATTAAGCAGACCACCTTCTGCCCTGTTGTGTGTCACATTGCTGCCTGACCTACTTGCAACCTAGCAAGCCGAGATTGTAAGCTAGCACTGGAAGCGGGTAAAACAGCAGTCCCACTGAGGAGAAATCAGGCTGCCATGTCTCATCCTATTTAATGGGGTTTTTCAGTGCTGGGCCTTGGGACCGACAGCACTGCACAATTCGGAGGTCTGTCTTATTCTACTCACTCTGTGAGCGCGCTTTCCTAACGAGCTGACCATCAGAATCAGGTGTGCCAAACAAGGAAGGTGCACTGATACCCTCGAGCAGGAAGGAACACCGCTCCAGTACAGATTCAGAAGAAGAGATGGACCATAGTGATAGCAAGGTGACTCCGCCAAAAGCAGACAGACCTTCACCCGAACAGGGACTTGAACCCTGGACCCTCAGATTAAAAGTCTGATGCTCTAATGACTGAGCTATCCGGGCTCTTGTGGATCACTGGCTTCTCACCTTTTATAATCCAGCAGTTTTACAACAAGTTGCCCAGAAGAGACGCAGGTGTCACGAGGATGAAAGCTAGAAGCAGTTATGGCACAGAGAGCGAAGGACCATAGAAGGCACAATTACCGTCACAGAAAGCTAAAGCAATACTGCAAATCCCTCCCGTAGTTGGCAGAGTTCGAACCTGCGCGGGGAGACCCCAATGGATTTCAAGTCCATCGCCTTAAACTCTTGGCCACGACTATGCCTAATGTTAGAAAGCAAGCCCCCTTGTCTGGTGGCGCCCTGCATAGGCCAAGCTTCAGAAACAAAATCACGCAGAAAGATGAGGTGGTAAAAAATTTTCAACCTTCCCGTATACCCAACGGCAAAGGGATGCCGTGACCCGGATTCGAACCGGGGTTGCTGCGGCCACAACGCAGAGTACTAACCACTATACGATCACGGCGTGCCACTGGGTCACCCAAGACAATCCCTGGAGCCCGGATACAAGAAGCAGCAGCGGCGTATATGTCCATTGAAGAGGGACCGGACATTTCGCAAATAAGTGCGAGGACCGTGAAAAATGCATGGACGCTTTGCCTCATGGCCTTCAGCAAACAACATAGTCGGCAGGATTCGAACCTGCGCGGGGAGACCCCAATGGATTTCTAGTCCATCGCCTTAACCACTCGACCACGACTACGGAAGCGGAATTTTGGCTCAGTTTGTGTCCAACACTGCTGCCTGACCTTCTTGCAACCAATCCAGCTCAGTAAGCAAGTGTAGATTGCAAGCTAGCCCTGCAAGCGGGTAACACAGCGGTCCCACTTAGGAGAAATCAGGCTGCCATGTCTCATCCTATGTAATGGGGTTTTTCAGTACTGGCCCTGGGGACCGACA
>NC_081772.1:28646703-28689203 GCF_963082965.1 Carassius carassius
TTGATTGGTTTTTGACTATATTTTTAATAAAAAAAATTAATAATAATAATAATAATCTGACAAACACACCACAAACTCTTGCCAGGACTTGCACCTGGAATCTTCCACCCAAAGGGTGGATGTGTTACTATTACACCACAAGAGTTGTGTCTTTCCTTTTTTTTTACAAACACTGCAAATGAAACACTGGAAACAGCAACTAAAAACAAAATGTTCACAGCACAACACACACACAGCACAACATATGCAACTATATAAAAACCTAACTATATACATTACTATATACACCAATGAAAAAAAATCAAAGAACTCCCTGTACATTCTCCCTCCACTGTGCAACAGAGAGGCCTGAGGCTGGACAATACCACCGGCCCTTCAGCTGAGTGTGGCCAGTTGTCTTATTTTTTGCCAGCCCACACTGCTTGCAGATATAGTGATATATATCCTTTGCTAGTCGTTTCCATGGTGGTTCACCTCTAGCCACTCACTCCTCATCCTCTTGGGCAGCTTTCTGCCTTCTCCATTTGCGCTGCCTGGGCTGAGTGGAGGGGCAAGTTTGTGATGGCAAGGTATTAGGCTTCTGGAATTGGGGAGGGGGCTGGAATTGGGGAGGCGGCTGGAATTGGGGAGGTGGCTGGAATTGGGAAGGTGGCTGGAATTGGGGAGGGGGCTGGAATTGGGAAGGTGGCTGGAATTGGAGAGGGGGCTGGAATTGGGGAGGGGATGGAATTGGGTAGAATGAGGCAGTGGTAGACCTGGTTGGTAGCTGGGAAAGGGTGGGTAGGACCCAAGGGGGAATGCAAAGTGTGGTGCTGGTGGGTATACGGGAAATGCAGAGTAAGATCCAGGAGGAGGGGTGGGCATTGGGCACCTGTTGGAGAAACGCTTATGAATGAAGGCCTCTCCCTCCTGATTTGCTGAATCCTAAAATACCATGGCCTCATGCCCATGCTGTGCAGGAACAGCTGGAAGTTCGCGCACTTCAGGAAGAGCCTCCTTTGCCATATATACTTGTTTGGGCAGTGCAGTACCCTGCAGAAGCATGTCTCTGTCTACACGTTTCTGTCTTTTTAGTAGCCTGCAAGAGAAACATTCTTCATCTTAAATTAGCAATTTAAGTGAATAAAAGCCCATTGTCTTTACTTCCTGTAGCATCATTTTTAAAAGCATGTACAAGAAGGTTTTATAAGTACAATCTTGATATACTACTGTGATTGTGCAAAAGTATCGCATAAAACAAGACTCACCACGAGGAGACAGTAGTGGTGTTTATCGGGACCAGAACTAGGTTAGTCTGTCCTAGAACCTCTCTGCTGTCCTCCATCAGCTGTTTTAAGTGGCTGTATACCACCGCAATAGATTGTGGAATTGGCAGAGTTTTTCCTTGTGTGTCCCTGGGGCTGTTCCGTGCTTGCTGAAACTCTTTCAAAAGCCTTAGGCAAACACATTCACAGACCCTGTGGACTTCAGGGTCCTGAGCTGCCTGCCCATGAGTCATGAACAATCTATGGAAAAGAAAGATGATATAATCTGAACTGTATACTGGGTTATAAACTAGTGACGATCCAAATAGTCAAATTACTTCTCTGCTGCCTGCTGTCCTGGAGCAGTGCCACTCTGCTTCCTGGATGCTCTCCAAGGTCCTGTCAAAGCCTTCTTCTTAACCCTTTGGCTATATTTTGATGGTACCTTGTCCATGGCATGCAGAGCCATGTACAGCTGGACTATGTTGGCCTCCTCTTGTGATGACAAGGCAGTGATCGTTCGGTTTAGGCCAACCAAGTAGGCTGCCAGGGCATCAACTGCCTCCCAGCCCAAGACACCTCTGGAATCACACTGTGTACTCTGGAAATTGAGAAAAATGCCAAACACAGTCCAATAAACATATACGGTGTTGTAATAATTATTTTGCATTGTACATGCATATATTTTAACTTTACACATTGGTGACAATAGGCGTTTTGCACTGTACCAGATACATTTTTTTAAAGTAAAAAATAGTACAGGATAGCAATATTACCTGGCTTGATGTGCTAGGACTTGCAGTGTCATCCTCCTCTTCCTCAGTGACCTCCTCATCTGGGGATTTGGGTTCAGTGTCACCCACCTGACTTGTCACCTGGGCCTGCACGACAGCTACTGGAGAGTCATCAGCCCTAAGGTCAGCTGCATGGCACACAGTCGTGTCAATTTCACTATCCTCTTCGGGCTCCTCTGGGGGGACTTCAGGCATGTCATTGTGGTGTGCAATCAACTGGTCGCCTCTATTGGACTGGGCCAACAAGTACTCCACTGCAATGCGCTCCCCTGCAATAATTTGTACCACATTGTTAATGGGGAGAGGACACACACACTCACACACACACACACAAACAAACAAACACAGGAGAGAGAGAAATACTCCAATGCTCAGCATTTTCCTGTGAGATATCTTACCAGTGGGTTTTCCTGGAGGGGTAAATTCTGGCATCAAAGCCCGACCAAGGACCCGTTGGCTCATGCTGTTTAAATGAGACATTGTGCAGACATCAAATGTCCTTAAGGTTGAGGCCCCCACCACAGATATAGCTACTTTTGCCCGGCTCATGTTCCACCTCGAGGCCCCCTCTAACATGTACATTTGTGTGTGCATGGCATTGCATCTCCATCCTAAGAATGAAAATAAACAGATTCAGTCAGCAATTATTTTAAACTGAGGACATACAAATTTAATGACACAGTTATAGAACAGTAACACATACTAATGAGACTGATAGTAAATTCCATGAAAACAAGCCAAATCCAGGTAGCACCCAGGGTTCTGTTGTTGACACAATAGCGATCTTTTCAACGTAAAAATCTACAAAACATACTGCAATTTAATATTCAGAATTTACCAGGAATGAAGGCACACTGGTGGCGGTGAAAACTCTCCAGCGAGGATGACCCCCTGCCGCACCTAAGCACGTTTAGGACTTTGCCACCCTTCTGGAGTGTCCCCGTCTTTGTGTACAACTTTACATGTGGAGGGTCCTGGATGCACTCGAGGTGTTTTTGTTGCATCTCCCAGACATGGTGCATGCTGTCAGGGTTAACCAGGCGAAACCCTGTAGTGTCATCTAGCTCCCACACTGATTCCAGCAGCCCTGAAATCATGGCCCGGATCTCCTCAGCCCTGCGTGTCCGCCGCCTACAGTGCTTCGCGAGTTCACCTGGGCTGATGCTGGCCATGAGCTGAGCCTCAGTGGGAGCCTTTCCACCATGGCTGCACTTCCACTCCCCTCTCTTGGCAGCCTTAAGTTCTTTCACATCCTCCTGATCCCACTCAAAGATACAGGAGGAAAGTTTTGAACAAAAGGTACCATAGAGAGGGTGGTGCTCTGTAGTAAGGCCACAGTTGAATCTTCTCATAAAATGGAAGATATCTAGCCTTACAATAGACTTCAATGGCCGAAAAAGTTTTAACACTGAAGATGCACCTGTGGAGGAGAAAAAATAAAAAACATGCATTTGATTTAATTTCAAACATACTTTTCAGTCAATATAATTTATTACAATTTTTAATACACTGGCTGTAAAAATAATACTAATTAATTACCATCACCAATAGGGAAAGGGGAACTTTTTTACACCACTATTAACTTTTATAAAATATATTGCAGTGCACATTTGATAAAGTAGTAATTTGAAAATCTCACCTGACTGACTGCAGCAATCCCGGTCAACATAGATGACCTCAGGCTCTGGCTCGCCAGCATTCTGGTAGCGTTTGATGACGCCCTGGCACAGCTCCTCCAGTCCTGCGCCTTCAGCTGTTGTCAGAACACTGTTCAGAACCTGGCCGAGGTCATTGCCAATGTTGGTCATCCATGCAGCCGTGTCCCCAATGCCACCAGCCAGCTTTTTGGTGATCTGAAAAACAAAAAGAAGGAAAAATAAAACCATTCTAACAAGCTTAATTAAACTTTTTCTTTGATTTGTTATGGTACATTATAATATATATATATATAACACAAATGTATATAACAAAACATTTTTCATCATGTTGAAATTCTTTCTGGCTGAAAATAAACCTCATCCTGAAACCTTCATGTATTGTACCTTCTTTGTAGAATCCATCTTCAGGATTCGGCCATAGGTGGAGGTAATCACCCCCTTCATCTCGTCCAAATGGCTGAGGATATCGTTGGAGTGGTCAGTCTCAAACCACTGGGCGAGTGGAAGTGGCCTGAAGGGTGTGGATGCAGAAAAGGCAGGTGCCAGGGTAACCTTTCTCAAATGATGCTCACAATCAGAGAGGTACTGGATGGTGCGTCGTGCCCACTCCTCACTGTGGGCTTCCTCTACTGCTGACTGGAAGTAGGAGGAACTGTTACCACTGGTCCTTGGCCTGAGGAAAGTCACACATTTCCTGTCCAGGGCTAGCTGAGTGGTCAGCACCGCTGGAAACATGGTCCTGTGTGCCACATCCAGTTGTGAAAGGATGTCCTGGCTCCATGGGCATACTGGCAACTTGCATGCACTGCAGCGTGGATAGTCCCCACCCACAAGGTAATAGCGCCTATCCATGTCAATCACCTCCCTGACCTTTGGGTAAATTCCTGAATGGTGCATCTTCCGGCCACACTGTGGGCATTTAAGAGGAATGCCCCACATCCTCATTGGTGCCCACAAGAACATCCTCTGTCGGAAGTACCACCCGGGCTCAGGAGGACATGGCTTGGGCTGCATCGATGGATAAAACCAGTTCACCTGGATCTTCTGCCTCAGCTGCCCTGTGGGCTCATAGAGGCACTTGGCAATCCACACCCAATCTGCTGGCTGGAGGACTCTCTTGAACTGACTGGGAAGAAAGCTCTCCCAGTCAGTAATAGCCTGAGGCAGAGATGGTGTAGGCTGCAGTGAGGGTACTGGATGTGAGGATGGAGTGGGCTGTGGAGATGGAGAGCACCGTGGAGGTGGTGGTGAGGGCTTTGGAGCTGGAGAGTGTTGTGGGAATGGAGTGGGCCCTGGGGATGGAGACACTGGTACTGGCATTGGAGATGGCAAGTGCTGTGGAGGTGGAGGCAGCCATGGAGATGGTGAGGGGCAAGGAGATGGTGTGGGATTTTTTGAAGGGCTGACACTTGGAGCCAATAGAGCCCCATAATGGCTCGACTCAATGTGTTGGAGGAGTCCGACGGCACCCTGGACCCTGACCCCACAGCTGTCACACCTCTCTTCAACGTGGTGGTCAGAGAGGTGCTCGGAGAACTTCTCTGCCTCCACAACCACACTACACAGAGAACATTTCACCCCATGTACTTCCTGTGATGTCCCGGTCTCCTCTGAGCTGCCGCCTGCCTTTACCTTAGGCCCTGACTCAATCAAGACCTTATCTGTTGACTGGGAGAAAATTAATATTAGGAACAAAAGAAGGTCTTACTGTTGTTCTTACTTCCAAGATGGCGCCGCACATGGCTGCTTCAGTGCTTGGCTCTCCAGTGTTTGTACTGTTTTTGTTCGTTTTTCCTGTTTTTTGTTTAACAAACACGATCAGTTTCACCAGGGATGAACTGCTGAACATTCGGCAGAACACACCACATGATATTTTTCCAGATTTCTATTATACAGACGTTTTACTGAACATTGTTATCGGAGGAGCAGCGGCGGTGATCAAGCGCTTCAGGACGCGCAGGCGGGGAAAGCGAGCGGGAGGGCTCGTCAGACTCAGGAAGCGCGGATTTCGAACGCCGTTGCCTAGCATCCATCTCGCAAATCTCCGCTCTTTACCCAACAAAACGGACAAACTCCTTCTGCTCTCTCGGACAAATAAGGATTTCTCTCACTCTGCTGCTCTGTGTTTCACGGAAACCTGGCTGAATGACGCCATACCGGACAGCGCACTCCATCTGCCGGGCTTTCAGCTGTTTAGAGCGGATCGCGACGCAGAATCAACGGGGAAATCGCGCGGCGGCGGGACATGCTTTTACATCAATGAACGGTGGTGTACAGATGTAACTGTGTTAAAGAAGATGTGCTGTCCTGATCTAGAAACGCAGTTTATCAACTGCAAGCCGTTCTATTCGCCGCGGGAGTTTCACTCGCTCATTCTGGTTAGTGTTTACATTCCACCTCAAGCACATGTGAGCTCAGCTTTAAAGAAACTCGCTGATCAGATCACAGACACAGAACAACAACACCCGGACTCTGTTTTAATCATTCTTGGGGACTTTAATAATGCCAATCTCTCCCGTGAACTGCCAAAATACAGACAGCATGTTACCTGTCCCACCAGAGACAGTAATATACTGGATCACTGTTACACCACAATAAAGGATGCATATCACTCTGTTCCACGAGCAGCTTTGGGACGTTCTGATCACTGTCTGGTTCATCTTATACCGACCTACAAGCAGAAACTTAAATCTGCTAAACCTGTAGTAAAGACTGTGAAGAGATGGACCAGCGAAACAGAGCAGGATTTGCAATCTTGTTTTGACATCACAGACTGGAGCGTTTTTGAAGCTGCTACCACCGATCTGGACGAACTCACAGAGACTGTAACATCCTATATTAGTTTCTGTGAGGATATATGCATTCCTACCAGGACTTATTTAACATTCAACAATGATAAGCCATGGTTTACAGTAAAACTCAGACACCTTCGTCAGGCCAAAGAGGATGCCTACAGAAATGGGGACAGGGTCTTGTACAATCAGGCCAGGAACACACTGAACAAAGAGATTAGAGCGGCTAAAATGACCTATGCTAAAAAGTTGGAAGACCAGTTTACTTCCAACGACTCTACTTCAGTTTGGAGAGGACTGAGAGCCATCACAAACTACAAGACACCATCCCCTTGCACTGAGGCTAATCAACGACTTGCTAACGACCTGAATGAGTTTTATTGTAGATTTGAAACCCCCAACACCCACTCTGACCATCTCCCTACACAACCATTAACACCTCCTGCAATCCCCCTCTCCATACCTCCTGCTCTTCAAATCTGTGAAGATGATGTGCGCCAGGTCTTCAAGAAAAACAAAAGAAGAAAAGCACCAGGCCCAGATGGCGTTACACCAGCCTGTCTGAAAATCTGTGCTGACCAGCTGGCCCCCATCTTTTCACAGATCTTCAACAGATCTCTGGAGTTGTGTGAAGTGCCTTCCTGCTTCAAACGCTCCACCATAATCCCCATTCCAAAAGAAACCCAAGATAACAGGACTTAACGACTACAGACCTGTGGCTCTAACGTCTGTCCCCATAATGGCTCGACTCAATGTGTTGGAGGAGTCCGATGGCACCCTGGACCCTGACCCCACAGCTGTCACACCTCTCTTCAACGTGGTGGTCAGAGAGGTGCTCGGAGAACTTCTCTGCCTCCCCAACCACACTACACAGAGAACATTTCACCCCATGTACTTCCTGTGATGTCCCGGTCTCCTCTGAGCTGCCGCCTGCCTTTACCTTAGGCCCTGACTCAATCAAGACCTTATCTGTTGACTGGGAGAAAATTAATATTAGGAACAAAAGAAGGTCTTACTATTGTTCTTACTTCCAAGATGGCGCCGCACATGGCTGCTTCAGTGCTTGGCTCTCCAGTGTTTGTACTGTTTTTGTTCGTTTTTCCTGTTTTTTGTTTAACAAACACGATCAGTTTCACCAGGGATGAACTGCTGAACATTCGGCAGAACACACCACATTATATTTTTCCGGATTTCTATTATACGGACGTTTTACTGAACATTGTTATCGGAGGAGCAGCGGCGGTGATCAAGCGCTTCAGGACGCGCAGGCGGGGAAAGCGAGCGGGAGCGCTCGTCAGACTCAGGAAGCGCGGATTTCGAACGCCGTTGCCTAGCATCCATCTCGCAAATCTCCGCTCTTTACCCAACAAAACGGACAAACTCCTTCTGCTCTCTCGGACAAATAAGGATTTCTCTCACTCTGCTGCTCTGTGTTTCACGGAAACCTGGCTGAATGACGCCATACCGGACAGCGCGCTCCATCTGCCGGGCTTTCAGCTGTTTAGAGCGGATTGCGACGCAGAATCAACGGGGAAATCGCGCGGCGGCGGGACATGCTTTTACATCAATGAACGGTGGTGTACAGATGTAACTGTGTTAAAGAAGATGTGCTGTCCTGATCTAGAAACGCAGTTTATCAACTGCAAGTCGTTCTATTCGCCGCGGAAGTTTCACTCGCTCATTCTGGTTAGTGTTTACATTCCACCTCAAGCGCATGTGAGCTCAGCTTTACAGAAACTCGCTGATCAGATCACAGACACAGAACAACAACACCCGGACTCTGTTTTAATCATTCTTGGGGACTTTAATAATGCCAATCTCTCCCGTGAACTGCCAAAATACAGACAGCATGTTACCTGTCCCACCAGAGACAGTAATATACTGGATCACTGTTACACCACAATAAAGGATGCATATCACTCTGTTCCACGAGCAGCTTTGGGACGTTCTGATCACTGTCTGGTTCATCTTATACCGACCTACAAGCAGAAACTTAAATCTGCTAAACCTGTAGTAAAGACTGTGAAGAGATGGACCAGCGAAACAGAGCAGGATTTGCAATCTTGTTTTGACATCACAGACTGGAGCGTTTTTGAAGCTGCTACCACCGATCTGGACGAACTCACAGAGACTGTAACATCCTATATTAGTTTCTGTGAGGATATATGCATTCCTACCAGGACTTATTTAACATTCAACAATGATAAGCCATGGTTTACAGTAAAACTCAGACACCTTCGTCAGGCCAAAGAGGATGCCTACAGAAATGGGGACAGGGTCTTGTACAATCAGGCCAGGAACACACTGAACAAAGAGATTAGAGCGGCTAAAATGACCTATGCTAAAAAGTTGGAAGACCAGTTTACTTCCAACGACTCTACTTCAGTTTGGAGAGGACTGAGAGCCATCACAAACTACAAGACACCATCCCCTTGCACTGAGGCTAATCAACGACTTGCTAACGACCTGAATGAGTTTTATTGTAGATTTGAAACCCCCAACACCCACTCTGACCATCTCCCTACACAACCATTAACACCTCCTGCAATCCCCCTCTCCATACCTCCTGCTCTTCAAATCTGTGAAGATGATGTGCGCCAGGTCTTCAAGAAAAACAAAAGAAGAAAAGCACCAGGCCCAGATGGCGTTACACCAGCCTGTCTGAAAATCTGTGCTGACCAGCTGGCCCCCATCTTTTCACAGATCTTCAACAGATCTCTGGAGTTGTGTGAAGTGCCTTCCTGCTTCAAACGCTCCACCATAATCCCCATTCCAAAAGAAACCCAAGATAACAGGACTTAACGACTACAGACCTGTGGCTCTAACGTCTGTCCCCATAATGGCTCGACTCAATGTGTTGGAGGAGTCCGATGGCACCCTGGACCCTGACCCCACAGCTGTCACACCTCTCTTCAACGTGGTGGTCAGAGAGGTGCTCGGAGAACTTCTCTGCCTCCCCAACCACACTACACAGAGAACATTTCACCCCATGTACTTCCTGTGATGTCCCGGTCTCCTCTGAGCTGCCGCCTGCCTTTACCTTAGGCCCTGACTCAATCAAGACCTTATCTGTTGACTGGGAGAAAATTAATATTAGGAACAAAAGAAAGTCTTACTATTGTTCTTACTTCCAAAATGGCGCCGCACATGGCTGCTTCAGTGCTTGGCTCTCCAGTGTTTGTACTGTTTTTGTTCGTTTTTCCTGTTTTTTGTTTAACAAACACGATCAGTTTCACCAGGGATGAACTGCTGAACATTCGGCAGAACACACCACATTATATTTTTCCGGATTTCTATTATACAGACGTTTTACTGAACATTGTTATCGGAGGAGCAGCGGCGGTGATCAAGCGCTTCAGGACACGCAGGCGGGGAAAGCGAGCGGGAGCGCTCGTCAGACTCAGGAAGCGCGGATTTCGAACGCCGTTGCCTAGCATCCATCTCGCAAATCTCCGCTCTTTACCCAACAAAACGGACAAACTCCTTCTGCTCTCTCGGACAAATAAGGATTTCTCTCACTCTGCTGCTCTGTGTTTCACGGAAACCTGGCTGAATGACGCCATACCGGACAGCGCGCTCCATCTGCCGGGCTTTCAGCTGTTTAGAGCGGATCGCGACGCAGAATCAACGGGGAAATCGCGCGGCGGCGGGACATGCTTTTACATCAATGAACGGTGGTGTACAGATGTAACTGTGTTAAAGAAGATGTGCTGTCCTGATCTAGAAACGCAGTTTATCAACTGCAAGTCGTTCTATTCGCCGCGGAAGTTTCACTCGCTCATTCTGGTTAGTGTTTACATTCCACCTCAAGCGCATGTGAGCTCAGCTTTACAGAAACTCGCTGATCAGATCACAGACACAGAACAACAACACCCGGACTCTGTTTTAATCATTCTTGGGGACTTTAATAATGCCAATCTCTCCCGTGAACTGCCAAAATACAGACAGCATGTTACCTGTCCCACCAGAGACAGTAATATACTGGATCACTGTTACACCACAATAAAGGATGCATATCACTCTGTTCCACGAGCAGCTTTGGGACGTTCTGATCACTGTCTGGTTCATCTTATACCGACCTACAAGCAGAAACTTAAATCTGCTAAACCTGTAGTAAAGACTGTGAAGAGATGGACCAGCGAAACAGAGCAGGATTTGCAATCTTGTTTTGACATCACAGACTGGAGCGTTTTTGAAGCTGCTACCACCGATCTGGACGAACTCACAGAGACTGTAACATCCTATATTAGTTTCTGTGAGGATATATGCATTCCTACCAGGACTTATTTAACATTCAACAATGATAAGCCATGGTTTACAGTAAAACTCAGACACCTTCGTCAGGCCAAAGA
The DNA here is from genome assembly GCF_963082965.1 of Carassius carassius. NCBI lineage: Eukaryota > Metazoa > Chordata > Actinopteri > Cypriniformes > Cyprinidae > Carassius > Carassius carassius. Next base: position 28,657,544 of record NC_081772.1, read on the forward strand.
GGATGCCTACAGAAATGGGGACAGGGTCTTGTACAATCAGGCCAGGAACACACTGAACAAAGAGATTAGAGCGGCTAAAATGACCTATGCTAAAAAGTTGGAAGACCAGTTTACTTCCAACGACTCTACTTCAGTTTGGAGAGGACTGAGAGCCATCACAAACTACAAGACACCATCCCCTTGCACTGAGGCTAATCAACGACTTGCTAACGACCTGAATGAGTTTTATTGTAGATTTGAAACCCCCAACACCCACTCTGACCATCTCCCTACACAACCATTAACACCTCCTGCAATCCCCCTCTCCATACCTCCTGCTCTTCAAATCTGTGAAGATGATGTGCGCCAGGTCTTCAAGAAAAACAAAAGAAGAAAAGCACCAGGCCCAGATGGCGTTACACCAGCCTGTCTGAAAATCTGTGCTGACCAGCTGGCCCCCATCTTTTCACAGATCTTCAACAGATCTCTGGAGTTGTGTGAAGTGCCTTCCTGCTTCAAACGCTCCACCATAATCCCCATTCCAAAGAAACCCAAGATAACAGGACTTAACGACTACAGACCTGTGGCTCTAACGTCTGTCGTCATGAAGTCGTTTGAAAAACTGGTTCTGGCTTATCTGAAGGACATCACTGGACCCTTACTGGACCCCCTGCAGTATGCGTACCGAGCAAACAGGTCCGTGGATGATGCAATCAACATGGCATTGCACTTCATCCTGCAACATCTGGACATAACAGGGACTTATGTGAGGATCCTGTTTGTGGACTTTAGTTCGGCTTTCAACACCATCATCCCAACAACCCTCCAGACCAAACTGACCCAGCTCTCTGTTCCTAGCTCTATCTGTCAGTGGATCACCAGCTTTCTGACAGATAGGCAACAGTTAGTGAGACTGGGGAAATTCATGTCAAACAGCTGCTCCACCAACACTGGTGCCCCTCAGGGATGTGTTCTCTCCCCTCTGCTCTTCTCCCTGTACACCAACGACTGCACCTCTAAAGACCCCTCTGTCAAGCTCCTGAAGTTTGCAGACGACACTACAGTCATCGGCCTCATCCAGGACGGTGACGAGTCTGCTTACAGACAGGAGGTTGAGCAGCTGGCTGTCTGGTGCAGTCTTAACAACCTGGAGCTGAACACGCTCAAAACAGTGGAGATGATTGTGGACTTTAGGAGAAACCCCCCTGCACTTTCCCCACTCACCATCATGAACAGCACTGTGGCTGCAGTGGAGTCATTCAGATTCCTGGGAACCACCATCTCTCAGGACCAGAAGTTGGACAATCACATTGGCTCCATTGTGAAAAAAGCCCAACAAAGGTTGTACTTCCTTCACCAGCTGAGGAAGTTTAACCTGCCACAGGAGCTGCTGAAACAGTTCTACTCAGCCGTCATTGAGTCAGTCCTGTGTACTTCAATTACTGTCTGGTTTGGTTCAGCTACAAAATCAGATATCAGAAGACTACAGAGAACTGTTCGGACTGCTGAAAGGATTATTGGTGCTCCCCTGCCCACCCTCCAAGAACTGTACACATCCAGAGTGAGGAAAAGGACTCAGAAAATCACTCTGGATCCCTCACATCCAAGTCACCCCATCTTTGAACTTTTGCCATCTGGCCGGCGCCTCAGAGCCGCAAATACAAGAACAGCAAGGCACAAGAATAGTTTCTTCCCCCAGGCAATCTACCTCATGAACAGTTAAATGTTTCCCACTTAAACGTATGCTTATGCAAAAATGTGCAATATCCTTCTATTTATTTGTTACCCCTCCATCCTAGAACATTCCTGCATCTCACTCAATCCTATTCCATTATCATTTATAGCACAATTGTTTATACACTTATTTATTTGCCAATTTGTAATTCTCCTGTAAATTTTTTTTTTTTTTTTTTTTTTTTTCTGTGTGTTGTTTTCTCTGTTTACTGGAAGCTTATGTCACTAAAACGAATTCCTTGTATGCGCAAGCATACTTGGCAATAAAGCTCTTTCTGATTCTGATTCTGATTCATGTTAAATAATTACACCAATTACTCTGCAGAACTGTACTGAGAATATATTCTGAGAATATATCAGGGGTTGGTGCATAAAATAGTGTATTACATGATACAGGGACTTATCATGCCTTTTATATATTATATCATATACCTACCTTATGGAACCCACAAGTGCACACTATGTGCCTGCCAAACAGGTCCACCTTATTCCCCCTTTGCAGGGGACAGGCATCAATCCGCTCCAGGACCTCCTTCCATTTGCTGCTTCCAGGCCTTTTTCCTGTACTGAACTGGAAGGTGCCCTGGGCATACCTGTGGCAGATGTCGTTCCAATAAGCAGAGGATTTGCCTGTTTTGGTCATATCTGAACAATAATGGGGAACAAATCAATGTGGTTAAATATGTGTTAATATAGCAACAGTAGAAAGGAGTTTATTGGAGTTTTATATTTATATATACACACACACACACACACATATACAGTATATATATATATATATATAAATATATATATATATATATATATATATATATATAAATATATAAAGACTCACATCAAGTATATAAAAGCAGACATGTTGAGTGGTGAAATATGTGGCAGGTTAATAGTTTTCTGCAGTAAATATGTTCCTACTTGCAAAAAATTGCAAATAGCTTTTGATGTATAATTATAAAAACTGTGTTTGTATATAAAGTAAGAAAGGGGAAAAAAACTAGATATTTAATGAATACCTGGAATAGTAAAATATTTAAATACATTCAGTAAAGAATCACTCAGTCATGACTGAAATAACATTGGGAATGGATACTTGGAATACTGAATGATGAAATGAAATTCTTGCAAAGATATAGAAAATAAAAACTTGTTATGAATCGAAGGCTTAACAAGCATCAGTTAGCGACACGTTAAGTTAGCTTGCCTTGCTACGCAAGCGTAGAACGATCAGAATAATCTTTATTCCAAATCATGAATTAATGTTTGAACAAATAGGTTAACACTGATGTCACGGATTTGTATTGTGATAACGCTTACCTTGAATCTCCGCATAGCAGATGTCCAGTGAGTTACAAACAGCTGGAATATCACGAAACTCATTCAGCTAATCAGCGGCGAGATTGGCATGTCAACTTGCTGATTGGCTCTTTCCTCTCAGTAGGAATTGATTGGCTCCTTTGCCCCATCTGTTCGAAAGTTTCGGATTTGCGTTAGGACCTGTTCGGATTAATTTAGGATGTGTTCGGACATTCGTTCTGACTTTGTTAGGAAGTGTTGCGACCTTGTTCGGAAGTATTCAAATGTTGTTAGGAAGTGTTAGGAAGTGTTCAGCCGTCCGATCGCTGGAAGGTACGGCCACGACTATGCCTAATGTTAGAAAGCAAGCCCCCTTGTCTGGTGGCGCCCTGCACAGGCCAAGCTTCAGAAACAAAGTCACGCAGAAAGATGAGGTGGTAAAAAAATTTCAACCTTCCTGTATACTCAACAGCAGAGGGTTGCCGTGACCCAGATTCGAACCGGGGTTGCTGCAGCCACAACGCAGAGTACTAACCACTATACGATCACGGAGTGCCACTGTCTAACCCAAGACAACCCCTGGAGCCCGGATACAAGAAGCACCAGTGGCGTGTTTGTCCATCGAAGAGGGACTGGACATTTCGCAAATAAGTGCGAGGACCGTGAAAAATGCATGGATGCTTTGCCTCATGACCTTCAGCAAATAGCGTAGTTGGCAGGATTCGAACCTGCGCGGGGAGACCCCAATGGATTTCTAGTCCATCGCCTTAACCACTCGGCCACGACTACGGGAGAAGACCAATTTCTGCTCAGTTTGTGTCCAACACTGCTGCCTGACCTACTTGCAACCAACCCAGCTCAGTCAGCAAGCGGAGATTGCAAGCTAGCCCTGCAAGCGGGTAAAACAGCGATCCCACTGAGGAGAAATCAGGCTGCCATGTCTCATCCTATGTAATGGGGTTTTTCAGTACTGGCCCTGGGGACCGACAGCACTGCACAATTGGGAAGTCTGTCTTATTCTACTCACTCTTTGAGCACTCTTTCCTAAATGGCTGACCATCAGAATTAGGTGTGCCGAACAAGGGAGATACACTGATCCCCGGGAGCAGGAAGGAACATCGCTCTAGTACAGAGTCAGCAGAAGAGATGGACCGTAGTGATAGCAAGCTGAGGCCTACAAAAAGAAGACTGACCTTCACCCAAACAGGGACTTGAATTAAGCAGACCACCTTCTCCTATGTTGTGTGTAACACTGCTGCCTGACCTACTTGCAACCTAGCAAGCGGAGATTGTAAGCTAGCCCTGGAAGCGGCTAAAACAGCAGTCCCACTGAGGAGAAATCAGGCTGCCATGTCTCATCCTATGTAATGGGGTTTTTCAGTGCTGGGCCTGGGGACCGACAGCACTGCACAATTCGGAGGTCTGTCTTATTCTACTCACTCTGTGAGCGCGCTTTCCAAACGAGCTGACCATCAGAATCAGGTGTGCCAAACAAGGGAGGTGCACTGATACCCTGGAGCAGGAAGGAACACCGCTCCAGTACAGATTCAGAAGAAGAGATGGACCGTAGTGATAGCAAGGTGACTCCGCCAAAAGCAGACAGACCTTCGCCCAAACTTGAACCCTGGACCCTCAGATTAAAAGTCTGATGCTCTACCGACTGAGCTATCCGGTCTCTTGTGGAGCACTGGCTTCTCACCTTTTATAAAGCAGCAGTTTTACAACAAGCTGCCCAGAAGAGATGCAGGTGTCACGAGGATGAAAGCTAGAAGCAGTTATGGCAAAGAGAGCAAAGGACAATAGAAGGCACAATTACCATCACAGAAAGCTAGAGCAATACTGCACAGCCCTCCCGTAGTCGGCAGGGTTCGAACCTGCACGGGGAGACCCCAATGGATTTCAAGTCCATCGCCTTAACCTCTCGGCCACGACTACGCCTAATGTTAGAAAGCATGCCCCCTTGTCTGGTGGCGCCCTGCACAGGCCAAGCTTCAGAAACAAAATCACGCAGAAAGACGAGGTGGTACAAAATTTTCAACCTTCCCGTATACTCAACAGCAAAGGGTTGCCGTGACTAGAATTCAAACCGGGGTTGCTGCGGCCACAACACAGAGTACTAACCACTATACGATCACGGCGTGCCACTGGCTCACCCAAGACAACCCCTGGAGCCCGGATACAAGAAGCAGCAGTGGCGTGTTTGTCCATCGAAGAGGGACTGGACATTTCGCAAATAAGTGCAAGGACCGTGAAAAATGCATGGATGCTTCGCCTCATGGCCTTCAGCAAACAGCGCAGTCGGCAGGATTCGAACTTGCGCAGGGAGATCCCAATGGATTTCTAGTCCATCGCCTTAACCACTCGGCCAGGACTACGGGAGCAGACCACTTTCTGCTCAGTTTCTCTCCAACACTGCTGCCTGACCTACTTGCAACCAACCCAGCTCAGTCAGCAAGCGGAGATTGCAAGCTAGCCCTGCAAGCGGCTAAAACAGCAGTCCCACTGAGGAGAAATCAGGCTGCCATGTCTCATCCTATGTAATGGGGTTTTTCAGTACTGGCCCTGGGGACCGACAGCACTGCACAATTGGGAGGTCTGTCTTATTCTACTCACTCCGTGAGCACTCTTTCCCAAAGGGCTGACCCTCAGAATCATGTGTGCCGAACAAGGGAGATGCACTGATCCCCGGGAGAAGGAAGGAACATCGCTCTAATACAGAGTCAGCAGAAGAGATGGACCCGTAGTGATAGCAAGCTGAGCCCTCCAAAAAGTAGACTGACATTCGCCCAAACAGGGACTTGAGTTAAGCAGACCACCTTCTGCCCTGTTGTGTGTCACATTGCTGCCTGACCTACTTGCAACCTAGCAAGCTGAGATTGTAAGCTAGCCCTGGAAGCGGGTAAAACAGCAGTCCCACTGAGGAGAAATCAGGCTGCCATGTCTCATCCTATGTAATGGGGTTTTTCAGTGCTGGGCCTGGGGACCGACAGCACTGCACAATTCGGAAGGTCTGTCTTATTCTACTCACTCTGTGAGCGCGCTTTCCTAACGAGCTGACCATCAGAATCAGGTGTGCCAAACAAGGGCGGTGCACTGATACCCTGGAGCAGGAAGGAACACCGCTCCAGTACAGATTCAGAAGAAGAGATGGAACGTAGTGATAGCAAGGTGACTCCGCCAAAAGCAGACAGACCTTCACCCTAACAGGGACTTGAACCCTGGACCCTCAAATTAAAAGTCTGATGCTCTACCGACTGAGCTATCCAGGCACTTGTGGAGTACTGGCTTCTCACCTTTTATAAATCAGCAGTTTTACAACAAGCTGCCCAGAAGAGACGCAGGTGTCACAAGGATGAAAGCTAGAAGCAGTTATGGCACAGAGAGCGAAGGACCATAGAAGGCACAATTACCGTCACAGAAAGCTAAAGCAATACTGCAAATCCCTCCCGTAGTCGGCAGAGTTCGAACCTGCGCAGGGAGACCCCAATGGATTTCAAGTCCATCGCCTTAACCTTTTTTTTTTTTTTTTATTTATTGAAGAAATTAATCAATTCAAACATACATATCAATTATTTACATACAAAAGTACATAAGATTCTTTCTTTGACATAAAAAATTCCTAAAATCTTGAATTGACAGACATCTTACTTACAATTTAAAGAAAGAAGTCATTAAATAGTTTAATCTTTTAAAAGTGAAAATTCAATCCCCAGCTCTTTGAAGACCATTAATACCTCCTGAGTAAAAATATTATAAAAAACATCAATCGTTTCCTCCAATTTAAAATAATAAAACAGACATCCAACATATTTTTCAACTTTTCTCCTAAACACATTCCATACATCAATTAAAGCATTGTCCATTTTCACCACCACTCTTCTTTCCCCTATCGCACTTTTCATCAGCATCACAAGTAAATTAATCAGCTTCTCATGTTTACATTTCTCATTAATGCCCAACATTAACACCTTTTCCCACTCAAAGTTTCCATTTCCCTCTCCTCTCAAAATTAAAATCATGCTTTTACATCTCTCATTAAAATCTTTCAGCTTATCACAATATAAAAACAAGTGTAAAAACCCTTCATCTGCATCTTGGCATACTTTACATATTGCACTTTCCTCCATCCCAATTTTGCTTAAAATCACATCTGTGAACACTGCTTTGTTCCTGATAAAATATTCCATATTCTCCAGTTTAGTCTGTACAATTTTCCCATTTATATTCCCCCATATTTTCTCTTCTGTTACATCATTGAACATCCGTAGCCAGTATTCATTTACAACAGGTTTCTTGAAAACCACATCTCTAAAAAAACAATAAAACATTTTCACAGTACATTCTTTAAAAGCACACAATTTCCCCCCCATAATTACATACACATCTTTTCCTTGATTTTCTTCTTCCAGATTTTCAATTCTCTTTATCCATTCTTTGGGTATAGCATTCTTAATTAAATCATATTTGTTTGTAATCTCTTGTCTGCTATAATCCTCCTTTGCCTCCACTATCACATCCACAATGTATTGCACTGGTAAAAACCCCTCTTTGAATTCATATAAAACATCTCTGACTTTCATGATTCCAACATCCCACCATTTCTTAAAAAAAACCTGCTTCCCTTGATTTAAAATGCAGTTGTTTAAGAATAAAGGCTGATTTAAAATGTTCTCTCTACCTTGTGGCTTAAAATGCACATTATCTAAAAATTTTCCCCATGCTCTCATCAGTTCTTTATAAAATTCTGGCAGCCCCTCCGTCATCCAATTTGTTGTTTTCATCCATAAAATGTTGTCCCCCAGATTAAAATGACTACACTTGTTTAAAAAATGCCCCATTGTTCTTTTCCATGCTGCTTTATTTTCTTCGTCTAGATATTTGCTTATGATTTTCACCTTTAAACTGTTCTTTCTTTGCTCCACGTCCATTAGCCCTAGCCCCCCCTTCCCCATTGCTCCTATTAAAGTGTTATATGCAATTCTCGGTGGCTTTCCTTCCCATAAAAAATCTAAAAAACATTTTTTCAGCCTTTTTTCTGTCCACAACGGCATTGAAGCCACATATAAAATATGCCATAACTTAGAAACCATTAAAACATTCAAAATTAAAACCCTCCCCTTCAAAGTTAAGGACATTAATCTCCAAAAATTCAACCTTCTCTCGATCCCTCCTAACATCTCCTCCCACATAATTCCTTCTGCTTTGGTTTCATCCCTCTCAATTAAAACACCTAAAATCTTTATTTCATTCATTTCCTTAAAATTAAAGTGCGCCGTTAAAACCTCACTTCCCCCGAATCTCATGTATCATTTAGCCCCTGATCCCCTGCAAAATGTTTGTACTATTTTCATTGCTTCCCTTACACTCAACAGATCTTGCAGCAATAGCGTAGTATCATCAGCGTATTGAAATATTTTATTCTCTCCTCCCTCTATGCCTATTCCTTTTATTCTCCCTTCCTGTTCTACCATTAACCCAGAGTTCGAACCTGCGCAGGGAGACCCCAATGGATTTCAAATCCATCGCCTTAACCTCTCGGCCACGACTACGGGAGTAGACCAGTTTCTGCTCAGTTTGTGTCCAACACTGCTGCCTGACCTTCTTGCAACCAACCCAGCTCAGTCAGCAAGCGGAGATTGCAAGCTAGCCCTGCAAGCGGGTAAAACAGCGTTCCCACTGAGGAGAAATCAGCCTGGAGCAGGAAGGAACACCGCTCCAGTAAAGATTCAGAAGAAGAGTTGGACCGTGGTGATATTAAGGTGACTCCACCAAAAGCAGACAGACCTTCGCCCAAACAGGGACTTGAACCCTGGACCCTCAGATTAAAAGTCTGATGCTCTACCGACTGAGCTATCCGGGCTCTTGTGGAGCACTGGCTTCTCACCTTTTATAAATCAGCAGTTTTACAACAAGCTGCCTAGAAGAGACGCAGGTGTCACGAGGATGAAAGCTAGAAGCAGTTATGGCACAAAGAGCGAAGGACCATAGAAGGCACAATAAATTAAATAAGTGCGAGGACCGTGAAAAATGCATGGATGCTTTGCCTCATGGCCTTCAGCAAACAGCATAGTCAGCAGGATTCAAACCTGCGCAGGGAGACCCCAATGGATTTCAAGTCCATCGCCTTAACCACTCGGCCACGACTACGGGAGTAGACCAATTTCTGCTCAGTTTGTGTCCAACACTGCTGCCTGACCTACTTGCAACCAACCCAGCTCAGTCAGCAAGCGGAGATTGCAAGCTAGCCCTGCAAGCGGGTAAAACAGCGGTCCCACTGAGGAGAAATAAGCCTGCCATGTCTCATCCTATGTAATGGGGTTTTTCAGTACTGACCCTGGGGACCGACAGCACTGCACAATTGGGAAGTCTGTCTTATTCTACTCACTCTGTGAGCACTCTTTCCTAAAGGGCTGACCATCAGAATCAGGTGTGCCGAACAAGGGAGATGCACTGATCCCCGGGAGCAGGAAGCAACATCGCTGTAGTACAGAGTCAGCAGATGAGATGGACCGTAGTGATAGCAAGCTGAGGCCTACAAAAAGAAGACTGACCTTCGCCCAAACAGGGACTTGAATTAAGCAGACCACCTTCTGCCATGTTGTGTGTAACACTGCTGCCTGACCTACATGCAACCTAGCAAGCGGAGATTGTAAGCTAGCCCTGGAAGCGGCTAAAACAGCAGTCCCACTGAGGAGAAATTAGGCTGCCATGTCTCATCCTATGTAATGGGGTTTTTCGGTACTGGCCCTGGGGACCGACAGCACTGCACAAATGGGAGGTCTTTCTTATTCTACTCACTCCGTGAGCACTCTTTCCTAAAGGGCCTAATGTTAGAAAGCAAGCCCCCTTGTCTGATGGCGCCCTGCACAGGCCAAACTTCAGATACAAAATCACGCAGAAAGATGAGGTGGTAAAAAATGTTCAACCTTCCCGTATACTCAACAGCAAAGGGTTGCCAAGACCCGGATTCGAACCAGGGTTGCTGCGGCCACAACGCAGAGTATTAGCCAATATACGATCACGATGTGCCACTGGCTCACCCAAGACAACCCCTGGAGCCCGGATATAAGAAGCAGCAGCGGCGTGTTTGTCCATCGAAGAGGGACTGGACATTTCGCGAATAAGTGCGAGGACCGTGAAAAATGCATGGATGCTTTGCCTCATGCCCTTCAGCAAACAGCGTAGTCAGCAGGATTCGAACCTGCGCGGGGAGACCCCAATGGATTTCAAGTCCATCGCCTTAACCACTCGGCCACAACTACAGGAGTAGACCAATTTCTGCTCAGTTTGTGTCCAACACTGCTGCCTGACCTACTTGCAACCAACCCAGCTCAGTCAGCAAGCGGAGATTGCAAGCTAGCCCTGCAAGCGGGTAAAACAGCGGTCCCACTGAGGAGAAATCAGGCTGCCATGTCTCATCCTATGTAATGGGGTTTTTCAGTACTGGCCCTGGGGACCGACAACACTGCACAATTGGGAAGTCTGTCTTATTCTACTCACTCTGTGATCACTCTTTTCTAAAGGGCTGACCATCAGAATCAGGTTTGCCGAAAAAAGGGAGATGCACTGATCCCCGGGAGCAGAAAGGAACATCGCTCTAGTACAGAGTCAGCAGAAGAGATGGACCGTAGTGATAGCAAGCTGAGGCCTACAAAAAGAAGACTGACCTACGCCCAAACAGGGACTTGAATTAAGCAGACCACCTTCTGCCATGTTGTGTGTAACACTGCTGCCTGACCTACTTGCAACCTAGCAAGCCGAGATTGTAAGCTAGCCCTGGAAGCGGCTAAAACAGCAGTCCCACTGAGCAGAAATCAGGCTGCCATGTCTCATCCTATGTAATGGGGTTTTTCAGTACTGGCCCTGTGGACTGACAGCACTGCACAAATGGGAGGTCTGTCTTATTCTACTCACTCCGTGAGCACTCTTTCCTAAGGGGCTGACCATCAGAATCATGTGTGCCGAACAAGGGAGATGTACTGACCCCCTGGAGAAGGAAGGAACATCGCTCTAATACAAAGTCAGCAGAAGAGATGGACCCGTAGTGATAGCAAGCTGAGGCCTACAAAAAGTAGACTGACCTTCGCCCAAACAGGGACTTGAATTAAGCAGACCACCTTCTGCCCTGTTGTGTGTCACATTGCTGCCTGACCTACTTGCAACCTAGCAAGCCGAGATTGTAAGCTAGCCCTGGAAGCGGGTAAAACAGCAGTCCCACTGAGGAGAAATCAGGCTGCCATGTCTCATCCTATGTAATGGGGTTTTTCCAGTGCTGGGCCTGGGGACCGACAGCACTGCACAATTCGGAGGTCTGTCTTATTCTATTCACTCTGTGAGCGCGCTTTCCTAACGAGCTGACCATCAGAATCAGGTGTGCCAAACAAGGAAGGTGCACTGATATCCTGGAGCAGGAAGGAACACCGCTCCAGTACAGATTCAGAAGAAGAGATGGACCGTAGTGATAGCAAGGTGACTCCGCCAAAAGCAGACAGAACTTCACCCGAACAGGGACTTGAAACCTGGACCCTCAGATTTAAAGTCTGATGCTCTACCGACTGAGCTATCCGGGCTCTTGTGGAGCACTGGCTTCTCACCTTTTATAAAGCAGGAGTTTCACGACAAGCTGTCCAGAAGAGATGCAGGTGTCACGAGGATGAAAGCTAGAAGCAGTTATGGCAGAGAGAGCGAAGGACCATATATGGCACAATTATCGTCACAGAAAGCTAAAGCAATACTGCAAAGCCCTCCCGTAGTCGGCAGGGTTCGAACGTGCACGGGGAGACCCCAATGGATTTCAAGTCCATCACCTTAACCTCTCGGCCATGACTACACCTAATGTTAGAAAGCAAGCCCCCTCTTCTGGTGGCACCCTGCACAGGCCAAGCTTCAGAAACAAAATCACACAGATAGATGAGGTGGTGAAACATTTTCAACCTTCCCATATACTCAACGGCAAAGGGTTGCCGTGACCCGGATTCGAACCAGGGTTGTTGCGGACCCAACGCAGAGTACTAACCACTATACGATCACGGCGTGCCACTGGCTCACCCAAGACAACCCCTGGAGCCCGGATACAAGAAGCAGCAGTGGCGTGTTTGTCCATCGATGAGGGACTGGACATTTCGCAAATAAGTGCGAGGACCGTGAAAAATGCATGGACGCTTTGCCTCATGGCCTTCAGCAAACAGCGTAGTCGGCAGGATTCGAACCTGCGCGGGGAGATCCCAATGGATTTCTAGTCCATCGCCTTAACCACTCGGCCACAACTACGGGAGTAGACCACTTTCTGCTCAGTTTCTGTCCAACACTGCTGCCTGACCTACTTGCAACCAACCCAGCTCAGTCAGCAAGCGGAGATTGCAAGCTAGCCCTGCAAGCGGCTAAAACAGCAGTCCCACTGAGGAGAAATCAGGCTGCCATGTCTCATACTATGTAATGGGGTTTTTCAGTACTGGCCCTGGGGACCGACAGCACTGCACAATTGGGAGGTCTGTCTTATTCTACTCACTCCGTGAGCACTCTTTCCCAAAGGGCTGACCCTCAGAATCATGTGTGCCGAACAAAGGAGATGCACTGATCCCCGGGAGAAGGAAGGAACATCGCTCTAATACAGAGTCAGCAGAAGAGATGGACCCATAGTGATAGCAAGCTGAGCCCTCCAAAAAGTAGACTGACCTTCGCCCAAACAGGGACTTGAATTAAGCAGACCACCTTCTGCCCTGTTGTGTGTCACATTGCTGCCTGACCTACTTGCAACCTAGCAAGCTGAGATTGTAAGCTAGCCCTGGAAGCGGGTAAAACAGCAGTCCCACTGAGGAGAAATCAGGCTGCCATGTCTCATCCTATGTAATGGGGTTTTTCAGTGCTGGGCCTGGGGACCAACAGCACTGCACAATTCGGAGGTCTGTCTTATTCTACTCACTCTGTGAGCGCGCTTTCCTAACAAGCTGACCATCAGAATCAGGTGTGCCAAACAAGGGAGGTGCACTGATACCCTGGAGCAGGAAGGAACACCGCTCCAGTACAGATTCAGAAGAAGAGATGGACCGTAGTGATAGCAAGGGGACTCCGCCAAAAGCAGACAGACCTTCACCCTAACAGGGACTTGAACCCTGGACCCTCAAATTAAAAGTCTGATGCTCTACCGACTGAGCTATCCAGGCTCTTGTGGAGCACTGGCTTCTCACCTTTTATAAAGCAGCAGTTTTACAACAAGCTGCCCAGAAGAGACGCAGGTGTCACAAGGATGAAAGCTAGAAGCAGTTATGGCACAGAGAGCGAAGGACCATAGAAGGCACAATTACCGTCACAGAAAGCTAAAGCAATACTGCAAATCCCTCCCGTAGTCGGCAGAGTTCGAACCTGCGCAGGGAGACCCCAATGGATTTCAAGTCCATCGCCTTAACCTTTTTATTTTTTATTTTTTTTTATTTTTTTTTTTATTTAAGAAATTAATCAATTCAAACATACATATCAATTATTCACATACAAAAGTACATAAGATTCTTTCTTTGACATAAAAAATTCCTAAAATCTTGAATTGACAGACATCTTACTTACAATTTAAAGAAAGAAGTCATTAAATAGTTTAATCTTTTAAAAATGAAAATTCAATCCCCAGCTCTTTGAAGACCATTAATACCTCCTGAGTAAAAACATTATAAAAAACATCAATCGTTTCCTCCAATTTAAAATAATAAAACAGACATCCAACATATTTTTCAACTTTTCTCCTAAACACATTCCATACATCAATTAAAGCATTGTCCTTTTTCACCACCACTCTTCTTTCCCCTATCGCACTTTTCATCAGCATCACAAGTAAATTAATCAGCTTCTCATGTTTACATTTCTCATTAATGCCCAACATTAACACCTTTTCCCACTCAAAGTTTCCATTTCCCTCTCCTCTCAAAATTAAAATCATGCTTTTACATGTCACGGTGCATGGATCGGCTGTGTTCTCAGGTCCTGTGATTTGGTGTCTTTCATGTGGTTCATCATGCTCATTGGAATCAGCTGCTAATCAGTCCCCGCACCAGGTGTCTCACATTACCGTCAGCTACATATACTCACCTCATTCTCTCCTTCCTTGTCTGATAGTTGTTCCGGATGTTGGACTGTCTTGTTGGGTTGTCTTGGTCTTGTTCGTGTTGGATTGTTTATTTCGCCGTTGATCGTCACTGGATTGTATTCATCACGGGAGATTCACGCCACGTCATCACCAGCCATCAAGCCACTGCGCCACCCAGCCGAGAGATAACATCATCACCCACGGAGTTCATCATTGTCTTCACGGAGTTTGTGTTCACCGTATTTGTCGTCAATAAATATATGTTCACACTGCTTTTGCTTCCTATCACATTCATTACCATCACAGAACTATCAGACCACTTATGGAAGCAGCAGGCTCCACCCCACTCACGGCTGAGGAGGCTTTACGTTCCTGCATCTCTCGGCTGGAGACCCAGGTACCCTTGTGGCGCAGGTATCTGAGCTCACCCAGCGGATGCAGAACTGGCAACAACCCACTGCGCCAACCCCACCACCCATGCCGCCCGCCCACCAGGAACCATCTGGGGCTGCCCAGTCACCCGAACCCCGCCTTCCCCCACCAGAGCTTTACAGCGGTGAGCCAAACTTCTGCCGGGCTTTCCTCACTAGATGCTCCATGCACTTTTCATTGCAACCTCGCACGTTTACCAGTGAGGTAAGCAAAGTGGCGTTCGCGCTCACACTGTTAACGGGGAAGGCGGCACTGTGGGGCACGGCGGTATGGGAGAACCAAGATCCGTGTTGTGCCTCGTTCTCGGCGCTCACCGCCGAGATGAAGCGGGTGTTTGACCGCGCGGCCACTGGAAGAGAGGCCGCACGGCGTTTGACGGATCTCAAACAGGGGGAGAGATCCGTCTCAGACTTTTCTATCGAGTTTCGCACCCTGGCGGCGGAGTGCCGATGGAACGAGGAGGCGCAGTGGGACATGTTCCTGCATGGGCTGGCTGACCGTGTCCAACGTGAGATCTACGCCCTGGATCTACCCGCTGATCTCAACGGCCTCATCGATCTGGCACTACGGGTAGACGCTCGACTCTCCTGAACCGAGCGGTGGTGTTTAACCGCTCGGTTTCCCCCTGGGGAGGGACCTCCAGTTCGAGCCAGTGGCAACGACGCGGTCGGCCCATTCCAGGATCACGAGCCCATGCAGGTGGGTCGAGCTCGGTTGACTCGGGAGGAGAGGGAGAGGCGGAGATCTCACGGCCTTTGCCTGTACTGCGGGGCGGCGGGACATTTCGCCTTTAGCTGCCCGGTAAAAGGGCCAGCCCGGCAGTAAGGAAGGGGCTACTGTCGGGTGGGATCTCCACTATCAAGTCCTCGTTCAGATCTACCTCCACGCTCCTCCCGGTCAGGCTTAGATGGCATCGTCTGGACCTGCACGGCACTGCACTTTTGCATTCAGGGGCTGAAGGTAACTTTATGGATTCTACTTTTGCGCATCAAAATCATGTTCCCCTCCTCCCCCTCACCAGTTCTATTGCAGTCCACGCACTCAATGGTCAGACGCTTCCCACCATCACCACCATCACGGAACCCATCACTCTCACGGTATCTGGTAACCACCGTGAGAGCATCTCCTTTTACATCCTGGACTCATCCCACGCACCCGTGGTCTTAGGACATCCCTGGCTCATCAAACACAACCCCCGGATTGATTGGCAGCTGAAATCGGTGTCTGAGTGGAGCATTAAATGTCATGAGTCTTGTCTTGTGTCTGCCTGTCCGTCTGTATCTGAGTCTGTGTTGCAGGAGAAGGCGGCGGATCTGTGTAACGTGCCCGCGGAGTACCTCGACCTGAAGGAAGTGTTCAGTAAGTCTCGGGCTGCTTCTCTCCCTCCTCATCGTCCCTATGACTGTGCTATAGAATTACTGCCAGGTACGTCTCCGCCTAAGGGCAAGTTATACTCACTTTCTATTCCTGAGAGAGAGGCTATGGAGAAATACATTTCTGATTCTCTAGCAGCCGGGTTCATTCGATCCTCCTCTTCTCCAGCGGGGGCGGGGTTCTTTTTTGTGGGGAAGAAAGATGGATCTCTGCGACCTTGTATTGATTACCGAGGGCTGAATAATATCACGATAAAGAATACTTATCCTTTGCCGTTGATATCTTCAGCCTTCGAGAGGTTGCAGGGAGCATCGATCTTCACTAAATTGGACTTAAGAAACGCTTATCATTTGGTTCGCATCAGGAGGGGAGATGAATGGAAGACTGCCTTTAATACCCCCAGGGGGCACTTTGAGTACTTGGTCATGCCCTTCGGCTTGTCCAACTCCCCAGGTGTCTTTCAGGCACTCGTTAATGATGTGTTGAGAGATATGGTCGATCAGTTCATATATGTCTACCTGGACGACATATTGATTTTTTCTTCTTCTCTCCAGGAACATGTTCAACACGTCAGACGAGTGCTTCAGAGGCTGTTAGAGAATGGGCTTTTTGTCAAGGCGGAGAAATGCGACTTTCATGCACAGTCTGTTCCTTTTCTAGGGTACATCGTGTCAGCCGAGGGTATGCGCATGGATCCCGAGAAGATCAAGGCTGTGGTAGATTGGCCAAGTCCAGATTCCCGTAAGGCCCTACAAAGGTTTCTGGGGTTCGCCAATTTTTACCGGCGTTTTATTCGCAATTACAGCCAACTAGCCGCGCCTCTGACTGCCTTGACCTCTCCCAGAACAGCGTTCAGGTGGTCAGACGCAGCGGAAGCTGCGTTTGCCAACCTCAAACGCCGCTTTGTTTCGGCCCCCATCCTTGTTACCCCTGATCCGTCACGTCAGTTCGTGGTAGAGGTCGACGCGTCAGAGGTGGGGGTAGGTGCGGTGCTTTCACAGCGCTCACCCTCGGACGACAAGATGCATCCCTGCGCGTTTTTCTCTCATCGTTTGTCGCCAGCAGAGTCAAATTACGATATTGGTAACAGAGAGCTGTTGGCAGTCAAGCTGGCATTGGAGGAATGTCATTGGTTGGAGGGGTCAGGGGTACCCTTCATGGTTTGGACCGATCATAAGAATCTAGAATACATCAGAACTGCCAAAAGACTAAACTCTAGGCAGGCTAGGTGGGCACTTTTTTTCGGACGTTTTGATTTTACACTTTCGTACCGCCCGGGTTCCAAAAACATCAAACCCGATTCTTTATCTCGAATTTTTGACCGCTCCGATCGCCCGTCCACTCCCGAGAGTATTTTTTCTGAGACACTTATTGTTTCTACTCTCAGTTGGGAGGTCGAATCGAAGGTAAAGTCAGCCTTACATGGGGTAACGCCTCCGGCCGGTTGCCCACCTAACCGTTTGTTTGTGCCAGAAAGTCTTCGGTCCGAAGTTATCCAATGGGGTCATTGTTCCAATGTAGCATGTCATCCAGGGGTAAGTCGCACCTTACATTTGGTCAAGCAAAGATTTTGGTGGCCACTCATGGCTCGTGATGTTCGCAGTTTTGTTTTGGCTTGCTCAGTTTGTGCCACTGGTAAGACTTCTAACAGACCCCCAGATGGGCTCCTACAACCGCTGCCAATCCCTTCGAGACCCTGGTCCCACATTGCGCTAGATTTTGTCACCGCCCTCCCACCCTCTCTGGGTAACACGGTAGTTTTGACCGTGGTGGACCGGTTCTCGAAGGCGGTTCATTTCATCCCCTTGCCCAAATTACCTTCAGCCAAGGAGACAGCGGTAACAGTCATTGATCACGTCTTTCGGTTACATGGCCTCCCGATAGACGTGGTCTCTGACAGAGGACCCCAGTTTGTGTCCAAATTTTGGCGAGAGTTTTGTAAACTTCTGGGGGCCACTGTTAGTCTCTCTTCGGGGTTCCATCCTCAAAGCAATGGGCAAACTGAGAGAGCCAACCAAGATTTGGAGAGAACACTACGATGTATGGTCGCTCGAAATCCTTCCTCCTGGTGTCAGCAGCTGTCGATGGTGGAGTACGCACACAATTCCTTACCAGTGTCTGCCACGGGCCTGTCCCCATTTGAATGTAGTATAGGGTACCAGCCACCTATTTTTCCCAGTCTGGAATCCGAAGTCGCGGTCCCTTCCGCTCACGCCTTCGTCCAGAGGTGCCGTCGCACATGGACCAGAGCCCGTGAGACTCTGGTCCAGGTGGGAGCGCGCACCAAGGCCAAAGCCGATCGCCACCGGTCGAGGCCTCCCTTATACGTCGTTGGTTCCAAAGTGTGGCTTTCTACCAAGAACATTCCTCTCCGATCCGTTGCTAATAAACTTGCTCCCAAATTTATTGGCCCGTATTCTGTCACCAAGATCATTAGTCCGGTGGCAGTCCGCCTCAATCTTCCTCCAGCGTACAGGAGGATTCATCCCGTGTTCCATGTATCAAAAATTAAACCTGTATTTTTTGCTCGTATTAATCCGCCTGCCCCGATTCCCCCACCGCCGCGGCTCGTAGACGGGGAACCAACCTATTCGGTCAATCGTATTCTGGACTCTAGACGGAGGGGACGCGGATTCCAGTACTTGGTGGACTGGGAAGGTTACGGTCCAGAGGAGAGAAGTTGGGTTCCTGCTAGAGATATATTGGATCACTCTCTTATTGATGATTTCAATCAACAGGTACAGGAGGCTGGGAACGTCAGGGGACGTTCCTAAGAGAGGGGGTACTGTCACGGTGCATGGATCGGCTGTGTTCTCAGGTCCTGTGATTTGGTGTCTTTCATGTGGTTCATCATGCTCATTGGAATCAGCTGCTAATCAGTCCCCACACCAGGTGTCTCACATTACCGTCAGCTACATATACTCACCTCATTCTCTCCTTCCTTGTCTGATAGTTGTTCCAGATGTTGGACTGTCTTGTTGGGTTGTCTTGGTCTTGTTCGTGTTGGATTGTTTATTTCGCCGTTGATCGTCAGTGGATTGTATTCATCACGGGAGATTCACGCCACGTCATCACCAGCCATCAAGCCACTGCGCCACCCAGCCGAGAGATAACATCATCACCCACGGAGTTCATCATTGTCTTCACGGAGTTTGTGTTCACCGTATTTGTCGTCAATAAATATATGTTCACACTGCTTTTGCTTCCTATCACATTCATTACCATCACATTACATCTCTCATTAAAATCTTTCAGCTTATCACAATATAAAAACAATTGTAAAAACCCTTCATCTGCATCTTGGCATACTTTACATATTGCACTTTCCTCCATCCCAATTTTGCTTAAAATCACATCTGTGAACACTGCTTTGTTCCTGATAAAATATTCCATATTCTCCAGTTTAGTCTGTACAATTTTCCCATTTATATTCCCCCATATTTTCTCTTCTGTTACATCATTGAACATCCGTAGCCAGTATTCATTTACAACAGGTTTCTTGAAAACCACATCTCTAAAAAAACAATAAAACATTTTCACAGTACATTCTTTAAAAGCACACAATTTTCCCCCCATATTTACATACACATCTTTTCCTTGATTTTCTTCTTCCATATTTTCAATTCTCTTTATCCATTCTTTGGGTATAGCATTCTTAATTAAATCATATTTGTTTGTAATCTCTTGTCTGCTATAATCCTCCTTTGCCTCCTCCATCACATCCACAATGTATTGCACTGGTAAAAACCCCTCTTTGAATTCATATAAAACATCTCTGACTTTCATGATTCCAACATCCCACCATTTCTTAAAAAAAACCTGCTTCCCTTGATTTAAAATGCAGTTGTTTAAGAATAAAGGCTGATTTAAAATGTTCTCTCTACCTTGTGGCTTAAAATGCACATTATCTAAAAATTCTGGCAGCCCCTCCGTCATCCAATTTGTTGTTTTCATCCATAAAATGTTGTCCCCCAGATTAAAATGACTATACTTGTTTAAAAAATGCCCCATTGTTCTTTTCCATGGTGCTTTATTTTCTTCGTCTAGATATTTGCTTATGATTTTCACCCTTAAACTGTGCTTTCTTTGCTCCACGTCCATTAGCCCTAGCCCCCCCTTCCCCATTGCTCCTATTAAAGTGTTATATGCAATTCTCGGTGGCTTTCCTTCCCATAAAAAATCTAAAAAACATTTTTTCAGCCTTTTTTCTGTCCACAACGGCATTGAAGCCACATATAAAATATGCCATAACTTAGAAACCATTAAAACATTCAAAATTAAAACCCTCCCCTTCAAAGTTAAGGACATTAATCTCCAAAAATTCAACCTTCTCTCGATCCCTCCTAACATCTCCTCCCACATAATTCCTTCTGCTTTGGTTTCATCCCTCCCCATTAAAACACCTAAAATCTTTATTTCATTCATTTCCTTAAAATTAAAGTGCGCCGTTAAAAACTCACTTCCCCCGATTCTCATGTATACTGTTTTATCCTCGTTCACTTTAGCCCCTGATCCCCTGCAAAATGTTTGTACTATTTTCATTGCTTCCCTTACACTCAACAGATCTTGCAGCAATAGCGTAGTATCATCAGCGTATTGAAATATTTTATTCTCTCCTCCCTCTATGCCTATTCCTTTTATTCTCCCTTCCTGTTCTACCATTAACCCAGAGTTCGAACCTGCGCAGGGAGACCCCAATGGATTTCAAGTCCATCGTCTTAACCACTCAGCCACGACTACGGGAGTAGACCAGTTTCTGCTCAGTTTGTGTCCAACACTGCTGCCTGACCTACTTGCAACCAACCCAGCTCAGTCAGCAAGCGGAGATTGCAAGCTAGCCCTGCAAGCGGGTAAAACAGCGTTCCCACTGAGGAGAAATCAGCCTGCCATGTCTCATCCTATGTAATGGGGTTTTTCAGTACTGACCCTGGGGACCGACAGCACTACACAATTGGGAAGTCTGTCTTATTCTACTCACTCTGTGAGCACTCTTTCCTAAAGGGCTGACCATCAGAATCAGGTGTGCCGAACAAGGGAGATGCACTGATCCCCAGGAGCAGGAAGGAACATCACTCTAGTACAGAGTCAGCAGAAGAGATGGACCGTAGTGATAGCAAGCTGAGGCCTAGAAAAAGAAGACTGACCTTCGCCCAAACAGGGACTTGAATTAAGCAGACCACCTTCTGCCATGTTGTGTGTAACACTGCTGCCTGACCTACATGCAACCTAGCAAGCGGAGATTGTAAGCTAGCCCTGGAAGCGGCTAAAACAGCAGTCCCACTGAGGAGAAATCAGGCTGCCATGTCTCATCCTATGTAATGGGGTTTTTCAGTACTGGCCCTGGGGACCGACAGCACTGCACAAATGGGAGGTCTTTCTTATTCTACTCACTCCGTGAGCACTCTTTCCTAAAGGGCCTAATGTTAGAAAGCAAGCCCCCTTGTCTGATGGCGCCCTGCACAGGCCAAGCTTCAGAAACAAAATCACGCAGAAAGATGAGGTGGTAAAAAATATTCAACCTTCCAGTATACTCAACGGCAAAGGGTTGCCGTGACCCTGATTCGAACCGGGGTTGCTGCGGCCACAACGCAGAGCCACTGGCTCACCCAAGAGGACCCCTGGAGCCCGGATACAAGAAGCAGCAGCGGCGTGTTTGTCCATCGAAGAGGGACTGGACATTTTGCAAATAAGTGCGAGGACCATGAAAAATGCATGGATGCTTTGCCTCATGGCCTTCAGCAAACAGCGTAGTCGGCAGGATTCGAACCTGTGCGGGGAGACCCCAATGGATTTCTAGTCCATCGCCTTAACCACTCGGCCACGACTACGGGAGTAGACCAATTTCTGCTCAGTTTGTGTCGAACACTGCTGCCTGACCTACTTGCAACCAACCCAGCTCAGTCAGCAAGCGGAGATTGCAAGCTAGCCCTGCAAGCGGGTAAAACAGCGGTCCCACTGAGGAGAAATAAGCATGTCATGTCTCATCCTATGTAATGGGGTTTTTCAGTACTGACCCTGGGGACCGACAGCACTGCACAATTGGGAAGTCTGTCTTATTCTACTCACTCTGTGAGCACTCCTTCCTAAAGGGCTGACCATCAGAATCAGGTGTGCCGAACAAGGGAGATGCACTGATCCCCGGGAGCAGGAAGGAACATCGCTGTGGTACAGAGTCAGCAGATGAGATGGACCGTAGTGATAGCAAGCTGAGGCCTACAAAAAGAAGACTGACCTTCGCCCAAACAGGGACTTGAATTAAGCAGACCACCTTCTGCCATGTTGTGTGTAACACTGCTGCCTGACCTACATGCAACCTAGCAAGCGGAGATTGTAAGCTAGCCCTGGAAGCGGCTAAAACAGCAGTCCCACTGAGGAGAAATCAGGCTGCCATGTCTCATCCTATGTAATGGGGTTTTTCAGTACTGGCCCTGGGGACCGACAGCACTGCACACATGGGAGGTCTTTCTTATTCTACTCACTCCGTGAGCACTCTTTCCTTAAGGGCTGACCATCATAATCATGTGTGTCGAACAAGGGAGATGCACTGATCCCCGGGAGAAGGAAGGAACATCGCTCTAATACAGAGTCAGCAGAAGAGATGGACCCGTAGTGATAGCAAGCTGAGGCCTCCAAAAAGTAGACTGACCTTCGCCCAAACAGGGACCTGAATTAAGCAGACCACCTTCTGCCCTGTTGTGTGTCACATTGCTGCCTGACCTACTTGCAACCTAGCAAGCCGAGATTGTAAGCTAGCCCTGGAAGCAGGTAAAACAGCAGTCCCACTGAGGAGAAATCAGGCTGCTATGTCTCATCCTATGTAATGGGGTTTTTCAGTGCTGGGCCTGGGGACCGACAGCACTGCACAATTCGGAGGTCTGTCTTATTCTACTCACTCTGTGAGCGCGCTTTCCTAAGGAGCTGACCATCAGAATCAGGTGTGCCAAGCAAGGGAGGTGCACTGATACCCTGGAGCAGGAAGGAACACCGCTCCAGTACAGATTCAGAAGAAGAGATGGACCGTGGTGATAGCAAGGTGACTCCGCCAAAAGCAGACAGACCTTCACCCTAACAGGGACTTGAACCCTGGAACCTCAAATTAAAAGTCTGATGCTCTACCGACTGAGCTATCCAGGCTCTTGTGGAGCACTGGCTTCTCACCTTTTATAAAGCAGCAGTTTTACAACAAGCTGCCCAGAAGAGACGCAGGTGTCACAAGGATGAAAGCTAGAAGCAGTTATGGCACAGAGAGCGAAGGACCATAGAAGGCACAATTACCGTCACAGAAAGCTAAAGCAATACTGCAAATCCCTCCCGCAGTCGGCAGAGTTCGAACCTGCGCAGGGAGACCCCAATGGATTTCAAGTCCATCGCCTTAACCTCTCTGCCACGACTACGCCTAATGTTAGAAAGCAAGCCCCCTTGTCTGGTGGCGCCCTGCACAGGCCAAGCTTCAGAAACAAAATCACGCAGAAAGATGAGGTAGTAAAAAATGTTCAACATTCCCGTATACTCAATGGCAAAGGGTTGCCGTGACCCGGATTCGAATCGGGGTTGCTGCGGCCACAACGTAGAATACTAACCACTATACAATCACGGTGTGCCACTGGCTCACCCAAGACAACCCCTGGAGCCCTGATACAAGAAGCAGCAGCGGTGTGTTTGTCCATCGAAGAGGGACTGGACATTTCGCAAATAAGTGCGAGGACCGTGAAAAATGCATGGATGCCTTGCCTCATGGCCTTCAGCAAACAGCGTAGTCAGCAGGATTCGAACATGCGCGGGGAGACCCCAATGGATTTCTAGTCCATCGCCTTAGCCACTCGGCCACGACTACGGGAGTAGACCAATTTCTGCTCAGTTTGTGTCCAACACTGCTGCCTGTCCTACTTGCAGCCAACCCAGCTCAGTCAGCAAGCGAAGATTGCAAGCTAGCCCTGCAAGCGGGTAAAACAGCGCTCCCACTGAGGAGAAATCAGGCTGCCATGTCTCATCCTATGTAATGGGGTTTTTCAGTACTGGCCCTGGGGACCGACAGCACTGCACAATTGGAAAGTCTGTCTTATTCTACTCACTCTGTGAGCACTCTTTCCTAAAGGGCTGACCATCAGAATCAGTTTGCCGAACAAGGGAGATGCACTGATCCCCGGGAGCAGGAAGGAACATCGCTCTAGTACAGAGTCAGCAGAAGAGATGGACCATAGTGATAGCAAGCTGAGGCCTACAAAAAGAAGATTGACCTTCGCCCAAACAGGGACTTGAATTAAGCAGACCACCTTCTGCCATGTTGTGTGTAACACTGCTGCCTGACCTACTTGCAACCTAGCAAGCCGAGATTGTAAGCTAGCCCTGGAAGCGGCTAAAACAGCAGTCCCACTGAGGAGAAATCAGGCTGCCATGTCTCATCCTATGTAATGGGGTTTTTCAGTACTGGCCCTGGGGACCGACAGCACTGCACAAATGGGAGGTCTTTCTTATTCTACTCACTCCGTGAGCACTCTTTCCTAAAGGGCCTAATGTTAGAAAGCAAGCCCCCTTGTCTGATGGTGCCCTGCACAGGCCAAGCTTCAGAAACAAAATCACGCAGAAAGATGAGGTGTTAAAATATTTTCAACCTTCCCGTATACTCAACGGCAAAGGGTTGCCGTGACCCTGATTCGAACAGGGGTTGCCGCGGGCACAACGCAGAGTACTAACCACTATACGATCACGGCGTGCCACTGGCCCTCCCAAGACAACCCCTGGAGCCCGGATACAAGAAGCAGCAGCGGCGTGCTTGTCCATCGAAGAGGGTCTGGACATTTCGCAAATAGGTGCGAGGACCATGAAAAATGCATGGATGCTTTGCCTCATGGCCTTCAGCAAACAGCGTAGTCGGCAGGATTCGAACCTGCGCAGGGAGACCCCAATGGATTTTTAGTCCATCGCCCTAACCACTCGGCCACGACTACGGAAGCAGACAAATTTCTGCTCAGTTTGTGTCCAACACTGCTGCCTGACCTACATGCAACCAACCCAGCTCAGTCAGCAAGCGGAGATTGCAAGCTAGCCCTGCAAGCGGGTAAAACAGCATTCCCACTGAGGAGAAATCAGCCTGCCATGTCTCATCCTATGTAATGGGGTTTTTCAGTACTGACCCTGGGGACCGACAGCACTGCACAATTGGGAAGTCTGTCTTATTCTACTCACTCTGTGAGCACTCTTTCCTAAAGGGCTGACCATCAGAATCAGGTGTGCCAAACAAGGGAGATGCACTGATCCCCGGGAGCAAGAAGGAACATCGCTCTAGTACAGAGTCAGCAGAAGAGATGGACCGTAGTGATAGCAAGCTGAGGCCTACAAAAAGAAGACTGACCTTCGCCCAAACAGGGACTTGAATTAAGCAGACCACCTTCTGCCATGTTGTGTGTAGCACTGCTGCCTGACCTACTTGCAACCTAGCAGGAGGAGATTGTAAGCTAGCCCTGGAAGCGGCTAAAACAGCAGTCCCACTGAGGAGAAATCAGGCTGCCATGTCTCATCCTATGTAATTGGGTTTTTCAGTACTGGCCCTGGGGACCAACAGCACTGCACAAATGGGAGGTCTTTCTTATTCTACTCACTCCGTGAGCACTCTTTCCTAAAGGGCTGACCATCAGAATCATGTGTGCCGAACAAGGGAGATGCACTGATCCCCGGGAGAAGGAAGGAACATCGCTCTAATACAGAGTCAGCAGAAGAGATGGACCCGTAGTGATAGCAAGCTGAGGCCTCCAAAAAGTAGACTGACCTTCGCCCAAACAGGGACTTGAATTAAGCAGACCACCTTCTGCCCTGTTGTGTGTCACATTGCTGCCTGACCTACTTGCAACCTAGCAAGCCGAGATTGTAAGCTAGCCCTGGAAGCGGCTAAAACAGCAGTCCCACTGAGGAGAAATCAGGCTGCCATGTCTCATCCTATGTAATGGGGTTTTTCAGTGCTGGGCCTGGGGACCGACAGCACTGCACAATTCGGAGGTCTGTCTTATTCTACTCACTCTGTGAGCGCGCTTTCCTAACGAGCTGACCATCAGAATCAGGTGTGCCAAACAAGGGAGGTGCACTGATACCCTGGAGCAGGAAGGAACACCGCTCCAGTACAGATTCAGAAGAAGAGATGGACCGTAGTGATAGCAAGGTGACTCCGCCAAAAGCAGATAGACCTTCACCCTAACAGGGACTTGAATCCTGGACCCTCAGATTAAAAGTCTGATGCTCTACCGACTGAGCTATCCAGGCTCTTGTGGAGCACTGGCTTCTCACCTTTTATAAAGCAGCAGTTTTACAACAAGCTGCCCAGAAGAGACGCAGGTGTCACAAGGATGAAAGCTAGAAATAGTTATGGCACAGAGAGCGAAGGACCATAGATGGCACAATTGCAGTCACAGAAAGCTAAAGCAATACTGCAAATCCCTCCCGTAGTCGGCAGAGTTCGAACCTGCGCAGGGAGACCCCCTGGAGCCCGGATACAAGAAGCAGCAGCGGCGTGTTTGTCCATCGAAGAGGGATTGGACATTTCGCAAATAAGTGCGAGGACCATGAAAAATGCATGGATGCCTTGCCTCATGGCCTTCAGCAAACAGCGTAGTCGGCAGGATTCGAACATGCGCAGAGAGACCCCAATGGATTTCTAATCCATCACCTTAACCACTCGGCCACGACTACGGGAGTAGACCAAATTCTGCTCAGTTTGTGTCCAACACTGCTGCCTGTCCTACTTGCAGCCAACCCAGCTCAGTCAGCAAGCGGAGATTGCAAGCTAGCCCTGCATTCGGGTAAAACAGCGCTCCCACTGAAGAGAAATCAGGCTGCCATGTCTCATCCTATGTAATGGGGTTTTTCAGTACTGGCCCTGGGGACCGACAGCACTGCACAATTGGAAAGTCTGTCTTATTCTACTCACTCTGTGAGCACTCTTTCCTAAAGGGCTGACCATCAGATTCAGTTTGCCGAACAAGGGACATGCACTGATCCCCGGGAGCAGGAAGGAACATCGCTCTAGTAAAGAGTCAGCAGAAGAGATGGACCGTAGTGATAGCAAGCTGAGGCCTACAAAAAGAAGACTGACCTTCGCCCAAACAGGGACTTGAATTAAGCAGACCACCTTCTGCCATGTTGTGTGTAGCACTGCTGCCTGACCTACTTGCAACCTAGCAGGAGGAGATTGTAAGCTAGCCCTGGAAGCGGCTAAAACAGCAGTCCCACTGAGGAGAAATCAGGCTGCCATGTCTCATCCTATGTAATTGGGTTTTTCAGTACTGGCCCTGGGGACCGACAGCACTGCACAAATGGGAGGTCTTTACTATTCTACTTACTCCGTGAGCACTCTTTCCTAAAGGGCCTAATGTTAGAAAGCAAGCCCCCTTGTCTAATGGCGCCCTGCACAGGCCAAACTTCAGAAACAAAATCACGCAGAAAGATGAGGTGGTAAAAAATTTTCAACCTTCCAGTATACTCAACGGCAAAGCGTTGCCGTGACCCTGATTTGAACCGGGGTTGCTGCGGCCACAACGCAGAGTACTAACCACAATATGATCACGGCGTGCCACTGGCTCACCCAAGAGAACCCCTGGAAAGAAGAGATGGACCGTAGTGATAGCAAGCTGAGGCCTACAAAAAGAAGACTGACCTTCGCCCAAACAGGGACTTGAATTAAGCAGACCACCTTCTGCCATGTTGTGTGTAACACTGCTGCCTGACCTACTTGCAACCTAGCAAGCAGAGATTGTAAGCTAGCCCTGGAAGCGGCTAAAACAGCAGTCCCACTGAGGAGAAATCAGGCTGCCATGTCTCATCCTATGTAATGGGGTTTTTCAGTACTGGCCCTCGGGGCCGACAGCACTGCACAAATGGGAGCTCTGTCTTATTCTACTTACTCCATGAGCACTCTTTCCTAAGGGGCTGACCATCAGAATCATGTGTGCCGAACAAGGGAGATGCACTGATCCCCGGGAGAAGGAAGGAACATCGCTCTAATACAGAGTCAGCAGAAGAGATGGACCCGTAGTGATAGCAAGCTGAGGCCTCCAAAAAGTAGACTGACCTTCGCCCAAACAGGGACTTGAATTAAGCAGACCACCTTCTGCCCTGTTGTGTGTCACATTGCTGCCTGACCTACTTGCAACCTAGCAAGCCGAGATTGTAAGCTAGCCCTGGAAGCGGGAAAAACAGCAGTCCCACTGAGGAGAAATCAGGCTGCCATGTCTCATCCTATGTAATGGGGTTTTTAAGTACTGGCCCTGGGGACCGACAGCACTGCACAATTGGGAAGTCTGTCTTATTCTACTCACTCTGTGAGCACTCTTTCCTAAAGGGCTGACCATCAGAATCAGGTTTGCTGAACAAGGGAGATGCACTGATCCCCGGGAGCAGAAAGGAACATCGCTCTAGTACAGAGTCAGCAGAAGAGATGGACCGTAGTGATAGCAAGCTGAGGCCTACAAAAAGAAGACTGACCTTCGCCCAAACAGGGACTTGAATTAAGCAGACCACCTTCTGCCATGTTGTGTGTAACACTGCTGCCTGACCTACTTGCAACCTAGCAAGCAGAGATTGTAAGCTAGCCCTGGAAGCGGCTAAAACAGCAGTCCCACTGAGGAGAAATCAGGCTGC
This sequence comes from Carassius carassius, assembly GCF_963082965.1. Classification (NCBI taxonomy): domain Eukaryota; kingdom Metazoa; phylum Chordata; class Actinopteri; order Cypriniformes; family Cyprinidae; genus Carassius; species Carassius carassius. The sequence continues at coordinate 28,686,057 of NC_081772.1, forward strand.
CATGTCTCATCCTATGTAATGGGGTTTTTCAGTACTGGCCCTCGGGGCCGACAGCACTGCACAAATGGGAGCTCTGTCTTATTCTACTTACTCCATGAGCACTCTTTCCTAAGGGGCTGACCATCAGAATCATGTGTGCCGAACAAGGGAGATGCACTGATCCCCGGGAGAAGGAAGGAACATCGCTCTAATACAGAGTCAGCAGAAGAGATGGACCCGTAGTGATAGCAAGCTGAGGCCTCCAAAAAGTAGACTGACCTTCGCCCAAACAGGGACTTGAATTAAGCAGACCACCTTCTGCCCTGTTGTGTGTCACATTGCTGCCTGACCTACTTGCAACCTAGCAAGCCGAGATTGTAAGCTAGCCCTGGAAGCGGGAAAAACAGCAGTCCCACTGAGGAGAAATCAGGCTGCCATGTCTCATCCTATGTAATGGGGTTTTTAAGTACTGGCCCTGGGGACCGACAGCACTGCACAATTGGGAAGTCTGTCTTATTCTACTCACTCTGTGAGCACTCTTTCCTAAAGGGCTGACCATCAGAATCAGGTTTGCTGAACAAGGGAGATGCACTGATCCCCGGGAGCAGAAAGGAACATCGCTCTAGTACAGAGTCAGCAGAAGAGATGGACCGTAGTGATAGCAAGCTGAGGCCTACAAAAAGAAGACTGACCTACGCCCAAACAGGGACTTGAATTAAGCAGACCACCTTCTGCCATGTTGTGTGTAACACTGGTGCCTGACCTACTTGCAACCTAGCAAGCCGCGATTGTAAGCTAGCCCTGGAAGCGGCTAAAACAGCAGTCCCACTGAGGAGAAATCAGGCTGCCATGTCTCATCCTATGTAATGGGGTTTTTCAGTACTGGCCCTGGGGACCGACAGCACTGCACAAATGGGAGGTCTGTCTTATTCTACTCACTCCGTGAGCACTCTTTCCTAAAGGGCTGACCATCAGAATCATGTGTGCCGAACAAGGGAGATGTACTGACCCCCTGGAGAAGGAAGGAACATCGCTCTAATACAGAGTCAGCAGAAGAGATGGACCCGTAGTGATAGCAAGCTGAGGCCTCCAAAAAGTAGACTGACCTTCGCCCAAACAGGGACTTGAATTAAGCAGACCACCTTCTGCCCTGTTGTGTGTCACATTGCTGCCTGACCTACTTGCAACCTAGCAAGCCGAGATTGTAAGCTAGCCCTGGAAGCGGGAAAAACAGCAGTCCCACTGAGGAGAAATCAGGCTGCCATGTCTCATCCTATGTAATGGGGTTTTTAAGTACTGGCCCTGGGGACCGACAGCACTGCACAATTGGGAAGTCTGTCTTATTCTACTCACTCTGTGAGCACTCTTTCCTAAAGGGCTGACCATCAGAATCAGGTTTGCTGAACAAGGGAGATGCACTGATCCCCGGGAGCAGAAAGGAACATCGCTCTAGTACAGAGTCAGCAGAAGAGATGGACCGTAGTGATAGCAAGCTGAGGCCTACAAAAAGAAGACTGACCTACGCCCAAACAGGGACTTGAATTAAGCAGACCACCTTCTGCCATGTTGTGTGTAACACTGGTGCCTGACCTACTTGCAACCTAGCAAGCCGCGATTGTAAGCTAGCCCTGGAAGCGGCTAAAACAGCAGTCCCACTGAGGAGAAATCAGGCTGCCATGTCTCATCCTATGTAATGGGGTTTTTCAGTACTGGCCCTGGGGACCGACAGCACTGCACAAATGGGAGGTCTGTCTTATTCTACTCACTCCGTGAGCACTCTTTCCTAAAGGGCTGACCATCAGAATCATGTGTGCCGAACAAGGGAGATGTACTGACCCCCTGGAGAAGGAAGGAACATCGCTCTAATACAGAGTCAGCAGAAGAGATGGACCCGTAGTGATAGCAAGCTGAGGCCTCCAAAAAGTAGACTGACCTACGCCCAAACAGGGACTTGAATTAAGCAGACCACCTTCTGCCATGTTGTGTGTAACACTGGTGCCTGACCTACTTGCAACCTAGCAAGCGGAGATTGTAAGCTAGCCCTGGAAGCGGCTAAAACAGCAGTCCCACTGAGGAGAAATCAGGCTGCCATGTCTCATCCTATGTAATGGGGTTTTTCAGTACTGGCCCTGGGGACCGACAGCACTGCACAAATGGGAGGTCTGTCTTATTCTACTCACTCCGTGAGCACTCTTTCATAAAGGGCTGACCATCAGAATCATGTGTGCCGAACAAGGGAGATGTACTGACCCCCGGGAGAAGGAAGGAACATCGCTCTAATACAGAGTCAGCAGAAGAGATGGACCCGTAGTGATAGCAAGCTGAGGCCTCCAAAAAGTAGACTGACCTTCGCCCAAACAGGGACTTGAATTAAGCAGACCACCTTCTGCCCTGTTGTGTGTCACATTGCTGCCTGACCTACTTGCAACCTAGCAAGCCGAGATTGTAAGCTAGCCCTGGAAGCGGGTAAAACAGCAGTCCCACTGAGGAGAAATCAGGCTGCCATGTCTCATCCTATGTAACGGGGTTTTTCAGTACTGGCCCTGGGGACCGACAGCACTGCACAATTGGGAAGTCTGTCTTATTCTACTCACTCTGTGAGCACTCTTTCCTAAAGGGCCTAATGTTAGAAAGCAAGCCCCCTTGTCTGATGGCGCCCTGCACAGGCCAAGCTTCAGAAACAAAATCACGCAGAAAGATGAGGTGGTAAAAAATTTTCAACCTTCCAGTATACTCAACGGCAAAGGGTTGTCGTGACCCTGATTCGAACCAGGGTTGCTGCGGCCACAACGCAGAGTACTAACAACTATACAATCACGGCGTGCCACTGGCTCACCCAAGAGAACCCCTGGAGCCCGGATACAAGAAGCAGCAGCGGCGTGTTTGTCCATCGAAGAGGGACTGGACATTTCGCAAATAAGTGCGAGGACCATGAAAAATGCATGGATGCTTTGCCTCATGGCCTTCAACAAACAGCGTAGTTGGCAGGATTCGAACCTGCACGGGGAGACCCCAATGGATTTCTAGTCCATCGCCTTAAACACTCGGCCACGACTACGGGAGTAGACCAATTTCTGCTCAGTTTGTGTCCAACACTGCTGCCTGACCTACTTGCAACCAACCCAGCTCAGTCAGCAAGCGGAGATTGCAAGCTAGCCCTGCAAGCGG
>NC_081772.1:28694203-28701703 GCF_963082965.1 Carassius carassius
CTCAGTTTGTGTCCAACACTGCTGCCTGACCTACTTGCAACCAACCCAGCTCAGTCAGCAAGCGGAGATTGCAAGCTAGCCCTGCAAGCGGGTAAAACAGCGGTCCAACTGAGGAGAAATCAGGCTGCCATGTCTCATCCTATGTAATGGGGTTTTTCAGTACTGGCCCTGGGGACCGACAGCACCGATAGCTTTCACTGTTATGCTGATGATACTCAGCTCTATATTTCTTCGCAGCCCGGTGAAACACACCAATTTGAAAAACTAATGGATTGCATAGTCGATATAAAAAACTGGATGACGAGTAATTTCTTACTGCTAAATTCTGAAAAAACAGAGGTGTTATTTATAGGACCTAAAAACTCTGCTTGTAATAACCTAGAACACTGTCTAAGACTTGATGGTTGCTCTGTCAATTCTTCGTCATCAGTTAGGAACCTAGGTGTGCTACTTGATCGCAATCTTTCCTTAGAAAGCCACGTTTCTAGCATTTGTAAAACTGCATTTTTCCATCTCAAAAATATATCTAAATTACGGCCTATGCTCTCATTGTCAAATGCAGAAATGTTAATCCATGCATTTATGACCTCAAGGTTAGATTATTGTAATGCTTTATTGGGTGGTTGTTCTGCACGCTTAGTAAACAAACTACAGCTAGTCCAAAATGCAGCAGCAAGAGTTCTTACTAGAACCAGGAAGTATGACCATATTAGCCCGGTCCTGTAAACACTGCACTGGCTCCCTATCAAGCATCGCATAGATTTTAAAATATTGCTTATTACTTATAAAGCCCTGAATGGTTTAGCACCTCAGTATTTGAATGAGCTCCTTTTACATTATAATCCTCTACGTCCGCTACGTTCTCAAAACTCAGGCAATTTGATAATACCTAGAATATCAAAATCAACTGCAGGCGGCAGATCCTTTTCCTATTTGGCGCCCAAACTCTGGAATAACCTACCTAACATTGTTCGGGAGGCAGACACACTCTTGCAGTTTAAATCTAGATTAAAGACCCATCTCTTTAACCTGGCATACACATAGCATACTAATATGCTTTTATTATCCAAATCCGTTAAAGGATTTTAAGGCTGCATTAATTAGGTAAACCGGAACCGGAAACACTTCCCATAACAACCTATGTACTTGCTACATCATTAGAAGAATGGCATCTACGCTAATATTTGTCTGTTTCTCTCTTGTTCCGAGGTCACCGTGGCCACCAGATCCAGTCTGTGTCCAGATCAGAGGGTCACTGCAGTCACCCGGATCCAGTACGTATCCAGACCAGATGGTGGATCAGCACCTAGAAAGGACCTCTACATCCCTGAAAGACAGCGGAGACCAGGACAACTAGAGCCCCAGATACAGATCCCCTGTAAAGACCTTGTCTCAGAGGAGCACCAGGACAAGACCACAGGAAACAGATGATTCTTCTGCACAATCTGACTTTGCTGCAGCCTGGAATTGAACTACTGGTTTCGTCTGGTCAGATGAGAACTGGCCCCCCAACTGAGCCTGGTTTCTCCCAAGGTTTTTTTCTCCATTCTGTCACCGATGGAGTTTCGGTTCCTTGCCGCTGTCACCTCTGGCTTGCTTAGTTGGTTACACTTCATCTACAGCGATATCGTTGACTTGATTGCAAATAAATGCACAGACACTATTTAACTGAACAGAGATGACATAACTGAATCCAATGATGAACTGCCTTTAACTATCATTTTTGCATTATTGACACTGTTTTCCTAATGAATGTTGTTCAGTTGCTTTGACGCAATGTATTTTGTTTAAAGCGCTATATAAATAAAGGTGACATTGACATTTACATTGACACTGCACAATTGGGAAGTCTGTCTTATTCTACTCACTCTGTGAGCACTCTTTCCTAAAGGGCTGACCATCAGAATCAGGTGTGCCGAACAAGGGAGATGCACTGATCCCCGGGAGCAGGAAGGAACATCGCTCTAGTACAGAGTCAGCAGAAGAGATGGACCGTAGTGATAGCAAGCTGAGGCCTACAAAAAGAAGACTGACCTTCGCCCAAACAGGGACTTGAATTAAGCAGACCACTTTCTGCCATGTTGTGTGTAACACTGCTGCCTGACCTACTTGCAACCTAGCAAGCCGAGATTGTAAGCTAGCCCTGGAAGCGGGTAAAACAGCAGTCCCACTGAGGAGAAATCAGGCTGCCATGTCTCACCCTATGTAATGGGGTTTTTCAGTGCTGGGCCTGGGGACCGACAGCACTGCACAATTCGGAGGTTTGTCTTATTCTACTCACTCTGTGAGCGCGCTTTCCTAACGAGCTGACCATCAGAATCAGGTGTGCCAAACAAGGGAGGTGCACTGATACCCTGGAGCAGGAAGGAACACCGCTCCAGTACAGATTCAGAAGAAGAGATGGACCGTAGTGATAACAAGGTGACTCCGCCAAAAGCAGACAGACCTTCGCCCAAACAGGGACTTGAAGCCTGGACCCTCAGATTAAAAGTCTGATGCTCTACCGACTAAGCTATCCTGGCTCTTGTGGAGCACCGACTTCTCACCTTTTATAAAGCAGCAGTTTTACAACAAGCTGCCCAGAAGAGACGCAGGTGTCACGAGGATGAAAGCTAGAAGCAGTTATGGCACAGAGAGCGAAGGACCATAGAAGGCACAATTATCGTCACAGAAAGCTAAAGCAATACTGCAAAGCCCTCCCGTAGCCGGCAGAGTTCGAACCTGCGCGGGGAGACCCCAATGGATTTCAAGTCCATCGCCTTAACCTCTCGGCCAAAAACAGGGCAAAAGGGACTGCTACAAGGGGTAAAGAAAGGGAAAAGAGAAGGAGAAAGGAGGGAAAGCAAGAAAAAGAAAAAAAATTATCCATCAAACTTCATGAACACTCACAAAGGATTTAAGTGTTTGATTGGTTTTTGACTATACATTTTTTAATAAAAAAATTAATAATAATAATAATAATCTGACAAACACACCACACACTCTTGCCAGGACTTGCACCTGGAATCTTCCACCCAAAGGGTGGATGTGTTACTATTACACCACAAGAGTTGTGTATTTCTTTTCTTTTTTACAAACACTGCAAATTAAACACTGGAAACAGCAACTAAAAACAAAATGTTCACAGCACAACACACACAAACAGCACAACATATGCAACTATATAAAAACCTGACTATATACATTAATATATACACCAATGAAAAAAAATCAAAGAACTCCCTGTACATTCTCCCTCCACTGTGCAACAGAGAGGCCTGAGGCTGGACAATACCACCGGCCCTTCAGCTGAGTGTGGCCAGTTGTCTTATTTTTTGCCAGCCCACACTGCTTGAAGATATAGTGATATATATCCTTTGCTAATCATTTCCGTGGTGGTTCACCTCTAGCCACTCGCTCCTCATCCTCTTGGGCAGCTTTCTGCCTTCTCCATGTGCGCTAGAGGGACAAGTTTGTGATGGCAAGGTATTAGGCTGCTGGAATTGGGGAAAGGGCTGGAATTGAGGAGGCGGCTGGAATTGGGGAGGTGGCTGGAATTGGGAAGGTGGCTGGAATTGGGAGGGGGATGGAATTGGGTAGAATGAGGCAGTGGTAGACCTGGTTGGTAGCTCGGAAAGGGTGGGTAGGACCCAGGGGGGAATGCAAAGTGTGGTGCTGGTGGGTATATGGGAAATGCAGAGTAAGATCCAGGAGGAGGGGTGGGCATTGGGCACCTGTTGGAGATACGCTTACGAATGAAGGCCTCTCCCTCCTGATTTGCTGAATCCTGAAATACCATGGCCTCATGCCCATGCTGTGCAGGAACAGCTGGAAGTTCGCGCAATTCAGGAAGAGCCTCCTTTGCCAAATATACTTGTTTGGGCAGTGCAGTACCCTGCAGAAGCATGTCTCTGTTTACACGTTTCTGTCTTTTTAGTAGCCTGCAAGAGAAACATTCTTCATCTTAAATTAGCAATTTAAGTGAATAAAAGCCCATTGTCTTTACTTCCTGTAGCATCATTTTTAAAAGCATGTACAAGAAGGTTTTATAAGTACAATCTTGATATACTACTGTGATTGTGCAAAAGTATCGCATAAAACAAGACTCACCACGAGGAAACAGTAGTGGTGTTTATCGGGACCAGAACTAGGTTTGTCTGTCCTAGAACCTCTCTGCTGTCCTCCATCAGCTGTTTTAAGTGGCTGTATACCACCACAATAGATTGTGGAATTGGCAGAGTTTTTCCTTGTGTGTCCTTGGGCCTGTTCCGTGCTTGCTGAAACTTTTTCAAAAGCCTTAGGCAAACACATTCACAGACCCTGTGGACTTCAGGGTCCTGAGCTGCCTGCCCATGAGTCATGAACAATCTATGGAAAAGAAAGATGATATAATCTGAACTGTATACTGGGTTATAAACTAGTAACGATCCAAATAGTCAAATTACCTCTCTGCTGCCTGCTGTCCTGGAGCAGAGCCACTCTGCTTCCTGGATGCTCTCCAAGGTCCTGTCAAAGCCTTCTTCTTAACCCTCTGGCTATATTTTGATGGTACCTTGTCCATGGCATGCAGAGCCATGTACAGCTGGACTATGTTGGCCTCCTCTTGTGATGACAAGGCAGTGATCGTTCGGTTTAGGCCAACCAAGTAGGCTGCCAGGGCATCAACTGCCTCCCAGCCCAAGACACCTCTGGAATCACACTGTGTACTCTGGAAATTGAGAAAAATGCCAAACACAGTCCAATAAACATATACGGTGTTGTAATAATTATTTTGCATTGTACATGCATATATTTTAACTTTACACATTGGTGACAATAGGCGTTTTGCACTTTACCAGATACATTTTTTTAAAAGTAAACAATAGTACAGGATAGCAATATTACCTGGCTTGATGTGCTAGGACTTGCAGTGTCATCCTCCTCTTCCTCAGTGACCTCCTCATCTGGGGATTTGGGTTCAGTTTCACCCACCTGACTTGTCACCTGGGCCTGCACGACAGCTACTGGAGAGTCATCAGCCCTAAGGTCAGCTGCATGGCACACAGTCGTGTCAATTTCACTATCCTCTTCGGGCTCCTCTGGGGGGACTTCAGGCATGTCATTGTGGTGTGCAATCAACTGGTCGCCTCTATTGGACTGGGCCAACAAGTACTCCACTGCAATGCGCTCCCCTGCAATAATTTGTACCACATTGTTAATGGGGAGAGGACACACACACTCACACACACAAACAAACAAACACAGGAGAGAGAGAAATACTCCAATGCTCAGCATTTTCCTGTGAGATATCTTACCAGTGGGTTTTCCTGGAGGGGTAAATTCTGGCATCAAAGCCCGACCAAGGACCCGTTGGCTCATGCTGTTTAAATGAGACATTGTGCAGACATCAAATGTCCTTAGGGTTGAGGCCCCCACCACAGATACAGCTTCTTTTGCCCGGCTCATGTTCCACCTCGAGGCCCCCTCTAACATGTACATTTGTGTGTGCATGGCATTGCATCTCCATCCTAAGAATGAAAATGCACAGATTCAGTCAATAAATTATTTTAAACTGAGGACATACAAATTTAATGACACAGTTATAGAACAGTAACACATAATAATGAGACTGATAGTAAATTCCATGAAAACAAGCCAAATCCAGGTAGCACCCAGGGTTCTGTTATTGACACAATAGTGATCTTTTCAAAGTAAAAATCTACAAAACATACTACAATTTAATATTCAGAATTTACCAGGAATGAAGGCACACTGGTGGCGGTGAAAACTCTCCAGCGAGGATGACCCTCTGCCGCACCTAAGCACGTTTAGGACTTTGCCACCCTTCTGGAGTGTCCCCGTCTTTGTGTACAACTCTACATGTGGAGGGTCCTGGATGCACTCGAGGTGTTTTGGTTGCATCTCCCAGACATGGTGCATGCTGTCAGGGTTAACCAGGCGAAACCCTGTAGTGTCAGTTAGCTCCCACACTGATTCCAGCAGCCCTGAAATCATGGCCCGGATCTCCTCAGCCCTGCGTGTCCACCGCCTACAGTGCTTCGCGAGTTCACCTGGGCTGATGCTGGCCATGAGCTGAGCCTCAGTGGGAGCCTTTCCACCATGGCTGCACTTCCACTCCCCTCTCTTGGCAGCCTTAAGTTCTTTCACATCCTCCTGATCCCACTCAAAGATACAGGAGGAAAGTTTTGAACAAAAGGTACCATAGAGAGGGTGGTGCTCTGTAGTAAGGCCACAGTTGAATCTTCTCATAAAATGGAAGATATCTAGCCTTACAATAGACTTCCATGGCCGAAAAAGTTTTAACACTGAAGATGCACCTGTTGAGGAGAAAAAATAAAAAACATGCATTTGATTTAATTTCAAACATACTTTTCAGTCAATATAATTTATTACAATTTTTAATACACTGGCTGTAAAAATAATACTAATTAATTACCATCACCAATAGGGAAAGGGGAACTTTTTTACACCACTATTAACTTTTATAAAATATATTGCAGTGCACATTTGATAAAGTAGTAATTTGAAAATCTCACCTGACTGACTGCAGCAATCCCGGTCAACATAGATGACCTCAGGCTCTGACTCGCCAGCATTCTGGTAGCGTTTGACGACGCCCTGGCACAGCTCCTCCAGTCCTGCGCCTTCAGCTGTTGTCAGAACACTGTTCAGAACCTGGCCAAGCTCATTGCCAATGTTGGTAATCCATGCAGCCGTGTCCCCAATACCACCAGCCAGCTTTTTGGTGATCTGAAAAACAAAAAGAAGGAAAAATAAAGACATTCTGACAAGCTTAATTATATATTTTCTTTGATTTGTTATGGTACATTATAATATATATATAACACAAATGTATATAACACAACATTTTTCATCATGTTGAAATTCTTTCTGGCTGAAAATAAACCTCATGCTGAAACCTTCATGTATTGTACCTTCTTTGTAGAATCCATCTTCAGGGTTCGGCCATAGGTGGAGGTAATCACCCCCTTCATTTTGTCCAAATGGCTGAGGATATCGTTGGAGTGGACAGTCTCAAACCACTGGGCGAGTGGAAGTGGCCTGAAGGGTGCGGGTGCAGAAAAGGCAGGTGCCGTTGCAGATTGGACCAGGGTAACCTTTCTCAAATGATGCTCACAATCAGAGAGGTACTGGATGGTGCGTCGTGCACACTCCCCACTGTGGGCTTCCTCTACTGCTGACTGAAGTAGGAGGAACTGTTACCACTGGTCCTTGGCCTGAGGAAAGTCACACATTTCCTGTCCAGGGCTAGCTGAGTGGTCAGCACCGCTGGAAACATGGTCCTGTGTGCCACATCCATATATTGCAGTGCACATTTGATAAAGTAGAAATTTGAAAATCTCACCTGACTGACTGCAGCAATCCCGGTCAACATAGATGACCTCAGGCTCTGGCTCGCCAGCATTCTGGTAGCGTTTGACGACGCCCTGGCACAGCTCCTCCAGTCCTGCGCCTTCAGCTGTTGTCAGAACACTGTTCAGAACCTGGCCGAGCTCATTG